>NW_017263598.1:0-258341 GCF_001500285.1 Mollisia scopiformis
GTGAACTGGTCTGTGCCCTCCCCCTGATCCAGGGTCATTTCGCCTACGGATTCTGGATTTACGCCGCAAATCCGCCCATTTCTAGAGGTAGGATGAGAGAGCCACAAGCCACCAAAATCTTCCAGATCTAGATCGTCCTTTAGCCTCCACGATTCCATAGGAGTCAGGTCCTTTGCTTGGAACAATAGCTTATTATATAGTAAGGCATAGGCTTATTAATATTCAGAAACCACTAAGTCGGAGATCTGCGACATTTGTAATTCCACCCCGCGATATTCCACTGTTTGCCCGTCTAAGAACTACCGAGCTTAGTGTTTTGCAATTATAGCCTTTCTAACCTTAAACAAGTATAGTCTCTACTATAGAATATGCCCAAATAGCGTCTTAGCCAACTACTAGAAGAACTTCTTATAGATTTTGGTGAAAAAGACGGGGATTTGATCTTCGTCGTCTTGCTCCTAGAAACAAGCATAGTCAAAGAGCACAAGCTAAGCAGTCCAAGTCAGAGCTAATAAGTGGCTATTGAAATTCCCCGGCTCCTCCCACAATCCTCGGCCCTTCCCACGGACCTTCCTACTAAGCATAGCGCAGAAACTTAAGACTAGTGACTTGAATAGCACGCTGCTAATAGTCTGGCAGATCAGGGCTAAGTACAATCGCCGAATAGCATGCTTAAGAGCTAGCATAGCCTCTTCCTCATCCTCGAGAGCTAAGGCCTCTATGATCTCGCCTATAGCTTGGATTTGTGAAGCAATTGAAACTTTGTGTTTTTAAGTAGTCTAGCGAATTATATATTATAAATTATATACATTTCTAACAACCCTACAAGTCTATACTCAAGAACGGCGGCGTTTAAACACAAGACCTTTTTTGGAGTCTAATATAACGTCTAGTTCGTCTCTAAAACGTACTAGTTTCTGAGAGTACTAGCGTAAAGACTCCCTTTTTTGCATGTCTTGTAAATAGATATTAAATTTATTGCTTTTAGTTATTTGACTTTGAATTGGCAATTCACCGAGGACTTTGCGTTTGAGTAGCGCCTGATGATTAACCAAGGATTTAGTGGGCTATCTAAGGTCGGATGTCTGTGAAACCGTGGGTTGTATCTGAGCTAGCCTCTAAAAGCCAGAAAACCCTAGGTATGTATGCTACTCTCTGCTAATCTGCCGGTACTCTGCACGTGCAGAGGCAACGTGACTAGGTGCTTCTTCAATCCTTCTAGCATAGATTATACTAGCTATATTAGCCGCATATGCAGCCTGTGTGTTATTCTAGGTTCCGGGAGCGTCTGCTCTATAGTCCTTCCGAAACTTAGCTTGCTATAGATGCCGGCGAGAGATAGCAATCGTTGCGTGCCGCCAAAGAAGGATATTTGCATCGGTATTAAGATGTTGCTTGAACTACTATGCGAGGACGTTCGTTAGGCGACTACTTAGCCACAGCTCGCTATGAGTTCCCTTCTTAATCGCCTAGAGGAAAGTTAGTGTGCTAGGGCTTTCGTTTAGAGCAAGCATGCATAGCTACTCGCAGAATGGCTAGACGATCCAGGCGTAGTAGACTAAGAGCTTACTTATTGCCTCGGGCAGATACTAGTGGATGATTTTAGTTGACCCCGAGACGCTATAGCCCTTGTGGTAGAAGGTAACAAAGCCAACAAGGCCATTCTCTATAAAGATATTCCGCTGTGGCCTATGGACAGTATTATGTAGCTACAGGCTAAGAAGCTTAGTTCCCTGTGCAAGTTAGCCCCCCAGGATGTGGATAAGGAGGAGTAATAGCTTAAGGAAAGTGCTGGCTTGCTTTAGGTATTGCTTAGTAGCCTTACGCCGCCACACGGCCTTTGTACCCTTGATCAGGAACTCTTGCTGTAGCCAACTCTCGTCTAGCACACGATTAAACAGCCATCGATCATATCCTTAGAGGTGGTCATTCCGCGGGTCGTCCAGGAAGCACCAGCCGGGCTTGCTATTAGCCGGATCGTCCTTAAGTCGGAAAAGATTAACTAGTAGAACAACCTCGTCTCGCTCTTCGTCTGGATGTACACGTAGCAGCTCCTCTAGGAGCGACTGTGCAACGGCTGTCTAGGTCGCCAGGAACTTCTTTAAGTCGGTCATCCCTAGCTCCAGGCCCTTATAGCTAAAGTGCTCGCCGTCGTCGCTCCAGGAGATATATCCTAGAGAGGTAGTGATCTCATTAATCTGTTTTCCAAAGCTACGTAGCTTTTGTGCCTAGTTCACAGGGGAATGCGTGCTATATACCATAAAGCGCTCTTGCATAACATTTAATATATTAGCTACATGTGGAACCTCACTTCGATCTACTACAAGCACTACCCTTTGAATAACAAGGAGCTAGGCTATCTTGATAAAGGCAGAGAGGTATGGGGTATAATGTAGAGAATCACTAAATGTGATACTCTAATTGACTAATAATCTAGGATCTCTGATGCCGAGAACCGCCATAAAGACGACGACGATACTGTCGTAAATTGTGTCGAACAAAGCATAGTCTAGCAATGAGATACATAGTTGGATTGTAGTATAATCGAGACTTTGCTAAAGCTATACTACCGCTAGACTAGTGCTTCGCTGTTCCTAGGCAAGCTCGGCCGTAGCTTGCATTACTCGGTCGAGGGCTATTACCTGACCATCGGTTAGACGATATGAGAGCTCAGGGCCTTGGTTCCGCCAAACGCGCCGATAAACGAAGCTCAGCAGTTGCTTCCACACCTTTTTGTACGTAGTATAGGTGCCCTCTTAAAGCTTGTGTACTAATGAGAAGTTAGTAGTCCGGCGGGTAAGGAAGCTACTAACACGTTACTAATCAAAGATGTTAATCCGGTCGGTTTGGAGTAATTCACGGGCTTGTTCAATAAGACGGTCAAAGGATTCAAGTACGAGGACGAGGTGATCATCTGGCTAATCGGGGTCGAATAGGGGGTGAGGCGATGGTAGATTAAGGAGGCGTGCGATGCAACTCAAGTTATAACCCTAGAAGTACCGCTCCTATTACGTTAGGTCGAGCTATGGAGAGACCTTAGTCTTGTGGCGCAAGGTGATATCAGGCTTAGGTGCTTGGAGCTTCTGAGCAAGGGTCTGCTCCACTTGTTCTCGGAGGCTAAGGGGTGGTTTCTCGAGAGCTTCGACAAGCTATGCTGGTGCTGGATTAGAGCCAGGCTTGCTATTATTAACGAGAAAGTAGCGAGTATAGCTTGTTATGTAGAAAGTCTAGCAGACAACGGGGAAATAAGCAGCTATACTAAGTGGGAAGCGTGATTTGGATGGCCGGTCTGCAAAACCTTTACTTAGACTCTATTAATGGGCCTCTTTCAAGTAGTTGATCAGAATCTGCTCGCCCCGGATTACATACGGCTAATTAGTAGGGCAGAACTTACAGCAATAAGCGTCGTTATAGATCTGTAAATGTGGGATAGGCGGGGTGTTAGTCGGGATATGGAGCCGCTTTACTTCCCGAGCAGGGAGGAGAGAGTCCGGGGTAAAGAGACGGGCGTATTCCTGGACCTTGCCGAGAGGGATAGTAGCCTTGTGATAGTCGTACAAGTGGCCTGGAACGGCTCTAGACTAGATTGCATATTTGTAGCTCGTACAAATCAAGACGTTATAGGTTGGATTAAAAGAGAGAAGATCCATTATTATAAATTAAAAATTCTATGCAAATTAGACGAGAGGCGCCGTCAGGTCTAGCACGACTTATTATTAAAGGATCGATACAAAAGCAAGCAGGCAAGGAGGAGTAAGACGCGTCGACGTCCCTGTGCGCGTACACGGTGGTCCGTGTAGCCAGTTCTACCCCCCCTGCATCCCCAATTAGGTGAGGATGAAGTCGGCAGAAAGTCGTCGCGACCGCCTTCCATGTCGGGCCTAGCCCCCTTTTGGGTCGAAGTGAGATGTGGTATATACCCTCGGATATAGAAAAGGAGATCGCCAAGGTCAAGGCCGACGGCAAAGTATCCAGAAAGTCGGTTGCCTCCACAAATACCTTTCATGTCCGTACTGACGGTTCTCTAGCATTCTCAATCGTAGCTCCGTCACCCACACAAGCCTTCATCCCGTTCAAACCCATGCAGAGAGAGTCAATCACATCCTCGGATTGGACAAGGCACCAGGTCGAGCAGGCGGGGAACAAAACAATGCCAGCATGGCAAAGCGTATTCTGGGTGAGGTGTCTGCGAACACCACCATCAGAGACTGCTCTGAAACTCTGGAACATACGCTGGGCTTCCGCTGATATGTTCAGTGGGTATCTACCAGAATATCGCTGATGGTAACATGGTCATATTGCTCTTTTTGGAAGCCGTAGGTGTAACCATGACGGTGCATTTTCATCGATGCTAGCTATGTGACGGACAAACTGGGTGGCGGTGGGTGCAGAGCAGATTGCAATCAATAGCTATATTGAGGTACATAATAACACATCCCCGTCAAGACAATAACGATGTGTTCTAGTACATACGTGAACACCTGCTATTTATGAACTGGCCCCCCGCCATTCATGAATGGCGAAGTGTTTATACAGCACTCCAGTATCTCAGCACCTCAATACACCAACAAGGCATAGTACGTATGATGAGGTGGTGGAGTGCAGTAGTGCTGGAGTGCTGAAGTGCAGAGGCGGTGTAATCAAGGCCTTATTCTCGTCCTGTTTATCAGTGGCGCTGTACTACTGAATTTGCCTTATTGTGGATAATCTACAGCTGAATGCCCAACATTCACTGAAGTGGTAGGATTCCGTTTTGGGAAGCTGCGCTGGCAGAGGCGCGACTTCCTCGTCAGGTCACTCTCGCAACATATATTTCTCTGAGCTATCTCGACTTCCAACTATTTACAACAAACTTTTCCAAGATCGCACCGAGGTTTGCAGACGCACCGAAGATCTCAGACACATCGAAGTCTGAACATTCCGACAAGATGGGGAAAGATGTGGATGCTTTGATCCGCGAGCGCATGAAGCAATGCAAGGTAGTGTATCGAGGGCCCAAGGGCGACACCTCTGCCCCAACATCGCCTTCCCTTAAGGACATCGAAGTCCTCATCGCTAAAGTCGTCGATAAAACATGCGATAAGATCACAGAAACCTGCGGTGGACTTCCCAGCCAGGTGAAGGAGTTGGAAGTGCAAGTGGCCGAAGCAAACAGGAACATTACTGCGGTGCGTACATGTAACGCGGAAAGCGGCTTAGTGATGTCCAGTACTGACTCTCCCGCCCAAATAGCTTACCGCACGCATCAATCAACTGGAATTAATCGCGATCAACGAGCGGAAGCTTGCGGATGCACTCAAAACAGAACGAGACGCTCTGTGGAAAGATACCAAGGCAATCGTGTCTTCCAAGAAGGATTTCCAGGACCTGGACCAATTTCTGAAGGCCTGGAAGAAGGACATCCCATCCAGGAAAGATATAGACGATATCAAAAGATTGCTAGAGGAATTGAAGGATGCGAACTTGAGTCAAGACGTTGAAGACGTCAAGCAGTCATTCCAACTCTGGGAGATGCAGATGCCATCGAAGGATGACATGCAGGAGCTCAAGGACCTTCTTGAGCAACTCAGAGACAATCAGTTGTCGAAAGCGGATCTCGCAGATATCATCACAATCGTCCAAGAAGATTTGGTCACATTCAAGAAAGACATGGAGCAGACCACGTCAAGCAAGGATGAGTCAATACCCTTGCTAGATCAAATGAAGAGTTGTTTTGCATCGAAGGAGGATGTGGCTGCATCACTTCAGAGTGTGAAAGAATCGATGTTGGTCAAAAGCGATATCTCAGGTTTGGTTGAAGCTGCTCTGAGCACAACACTCTCCAAGAACGAGGCCGCAGGTATGTTTGCGACCTCCAAGTTAAACCTGGACACAGCAGCTACGAATATCATCTCCTCTATGCTCTCTAAAGCGGACATCGAGACGGTGGTCAAAGACTCCACCAACTCCATGGTATCAAAGGTAGACAAGCTTTCCACGCTATCAAAAGCAGACATCGTCACTGCCATTCAAGGGTCCAAGTTCTCGACAGTGACGAGAGCAGACATCGACACTGCCATCCAGCAAGCCAAGCTTTCAACGCTGTCAAAATCAGATGTTGAGACTGTGGTCAAGGAGTCTGCTAGCATTATGCTCTCCAAGACAGATGTTGAGACTGTAGTCAGGGACTCTGCTCGCGCGATGCTCTCGAAGGTGGATGTGGATACCGCAATTGAAGAGGCCAGTCTCTCAACGCTATCAAGGGCGATGTTGAGACTGTGGTCAAGAGCTCTGTCACAACCATGCCCTCGAAGGCAGACATTGATACGGCGATTCAGAACGCCAATCTTTCAAAGCTGTCTAAGACAGATCTCAATGCGGTAATCCAGGAAGCAAAGGTCTTCACGCTATCGAAGACCGATATCGTAAGCGCTTTTGAGCATGCGAGGCTATCCACCTTGACCGAAACCGATGTCGCAGCGGTATTGTTAGCCTCCAACATCTCAACGGTATCAAGGGCAGACATCAGCGCAGTGGTGGAGGAGAACAACCAGCGTCTCCTGTCGAAGGTAGATATGCAGTCTGTACTCGACAATGGAAATACCTCTTTAGTATCTCGTATCGGAAGTGCTCTCGAAAAATACATTGGCAATTTCGCAACCAAGGCCGATAGTTCCATGCTCCAAGACGAGGTCAAAGCCGCTGTAGGGAGGATCAACATGTTATCTCACGCAGTGACAAGTGCCAGTGATGAGACCTTGGCAGTAGGTTGGAACGTTAGACTTGTTCTCAGCAATGTCTCCAGGATCTTGCCTCGGACCAGAAACATCGAAAAGGATATCACACTCCAACGGAATATCTGCAACGCCATTTCTGTATCCCTTGGTAAGCATGAAACAAGTCTCTTGGCCTTGAGGCGTCACGCAAATGCACATTCCAAACAGCTCAATGGTTCACTCTGCCTCTCCATGATGGCTTCTGCTGTATACACGTCCCTGACCAAGAGTTTGGAAGACTTGAAGCAGCAGATCGGTGATGTCTGTGAGTCGGAATTGGCTTGGAGACAGCATTGCGAGATCGAGAACACCACTGGTGCTGAAGAATCTCTCGGTGTACAGCTCTGGAAGAAGCCGTCACTCGCACATCATTTGTGTGGGATGACCATGCGCCTATCCAACATGACCCTCTCCACCCCCACTCCAATGGGTTTGAGGATCGATATGATGGGAGAGACCTTGACACGGATGCATGAATCTATTGGGCAATTGGTAACATCATCACAAAACATCCATGGGAAGCTTGATGTTGTGTCGAAGCAGAATGAGGATGGGTTCAATGACCTCATACCAAGTGTGGGCCGTGTCAGTGGTGACCTGATTGTGGTTCGGGAAAGAGTCCGCCAGGTAGTTGAGAAGAGTGAGGAGACGAAGTCTTCAGTAGCGGGAATCAAATCCTCCTGTAACAGCATTGGCACATCACTACACGATGTCGAGGCCAAAGTTACCAGCACACATTCCCACCTCAAAGACCTCGATGTTGCCGGGTTCAACGAGACATTGTATGAACATCGTCATAATCCTGATCAGGATCCGCTTGGCACGTTGAAAACAGCCCTCATCTCCGAAATTGCGAGTATGTTGGATTCCAAGCTAAAGTTCGGTAATGATAAGCTCAAGAATCTACATCAGAGTTTCTCCGAGCTGCCTACCAAGGCGTGCCTTCGGGAGACAGTATAAGATGGAGTCGACGTGATCAGTGGAACTATTGATCAACATAGTACTCGAGACGCTGTCGAGGAAATGTGTAAGGCGATGACGCATACCGTCGAGCAGAGACAAGGCTTCTTGGCATCTAGGAGTGGCCAGGTCAACTCGACGAGTCGACCTGCATCTCCTTCTAAGGATGCTGGAAGGGAACGTCGATCTCCAAGTATTGCCAAATCGTCTCAACCAGGCTCGACCATTGGGGAGCCAGCCAGTGCCATGGATATCATCATGAGCTTTGTGGAGAGTCGTGGAGACCCTGCCATCACCATGGAAGAATTTACCAGAGCATTAAAGGTTTGCGTTGGTGAAGATGTGCCCACGTCGACCCTTCAGAGGCTCCAATCTGAACTCCACATTACACATGAGCACCTTGAGCGATATCAAAAATTCCCATCGGCAGATTTGATCATCAAGGCAGCCAAAGTGCTTGGGGATGCGGTCAAGGCACATGGAGAGAGACTCCTGCAAGATAGACCTGCTCTTAATTCACCTGTAATTCTCGATGAAAACTCCGACATCTCGCCTGTGGGAGGAGTGCTCAAATCCGGCATTCTCCCTTCCAGACAGAGTGTCACCACCGCATGTGACGAGTCAGTCGGCAGCAGTATGCCTCCTCGTCCCCAGGTCATCGATGAGAATCAGAGCACCGATTCGCAGGGCAATGTGATGAAAGGAGCTGAGAGTCGTCAAAGTCATGTCACACCGACTCGTACTCGACGCACGCCTGGCCCTCTACCTACCCATACCAAAACACAGCTTCGAGGGAATGAGCAATCTGCAACAACTCTCGATCTCGAGTCTACAAAGAGACCCCTATCCAGTGGCAACGATTCTTCAGTCCGGAAGAAAGCCAAGATATATGGTTCCAATCCATCAACGGGAGACTACAGCGAGCGTACGTCACATAGTGATGGCTCTGACAGTGAGCAGGACATACTGGCATCCCAAGGTGACTTGGATACCAGCGGAACGTCCTATTCTACTGCCTTCCCGACGCCTTCTACGCAACATACATCCTCTCCTTCACAACATAGAGATGAAGGTTCTACTTATGCGAAGGGTGGCCAAAAATGGGTGGAGATTGACATTGGAGCTCCCGCTAGGCTCGGCAAGGGTATGGATGCCAAGTTGAAGAACGCCAGCCTATCGGAGCCCCTGAAGCAGATGATACATGGCACGGATAAGAAGAAGAAGGGTTGGAGAGAAAAACTCTCGGTCGGTAATCAAGACATAGTGAGACTTTGCGTCTTGTCCAGCATCGACCCCGATAAAGAGTGGTTGGAATCAGTGGGACTAGAACCTGCAACGGGTATGACAGGCTTGCATACGTGGTTCGAAAAGAATTGGACGAATCAGGACGAGCCATGTCCACAATGCCTACACAGAATTGACGCCGGTGGAGTCAGGATTGTCTGTATGTACTTCATAGACAAGGAGCGTATCATGGCCTGTATCTAGTGTTTTATTCGGGCGTATATTTTCAGCTTTAGGTGCAGGATTTTGGCCGCTGTCGGAAGGAGAAATTTGTAGCATAGCAACAATCAAGGCTCTGGTAGATTCACTGATTAAAGTGGCTTTCAACTTCCCAAATCGGTCTAGCGTCTCCTTGTCGTCTATAAAATATCCCAGAGGTTACGGCTCTGAGGAACTTTTCGTTCTTCCTTTCCATACTCCCCTACCGAGGTTTCTCACCATCCTCCAACCGAACTTTGCAACCTACTGCACCCTGTCATTTCCTTCAACTTCATCACCATACTGAAGCACAATCTGTCATTGAGACAATGGTAACGTTGATCCCCTTTCTGAAGGCGAATAATGCTGACTTGTGTAGGCGGGTGTGTTTGGTATTGACAGGGCAAAAGCCGTCGCCAAGCGTGTGGTCAAGCGCAAATGGGATTTCGGTGCAGATACCTAGGTAGGAGTTGACAAGAGATGAGTAACTTCATTCATCATGTGGTTTCCAGCCACTCGGGTGTATCCACCAACCAATCACCACCGGTCAATTGGGCCCATGACGACCTGACCTCGAGATTCAATCTCGTTATCGGAGAAGTGGAGAAGATTTATGGTGATGACTTCCCAAGACAACGCAGAGATGACATGCTGTTTTGGAATGTACTGGGAGCCATTGAAATCGAGGAGCGCAAAGCTCGTGTCGATGCAAATCTCCGCGGAACAGCCTCTACGGGCATCAAGGTCGAGTCTACGGGCATCAAGACCGAAGCCGAAGAAGTCTCAACATCAGGTCGGTAGAAAGCTGCTGCAGCAGTTGGAGGCGTCAGAGGGACCATTGGCAATTCAGCCGGAAGAAGTGTCGCAGGTGAGTACATGCTACCCAACAATTAAAGATTGGATACTGACTTTGCTAAAGGGCCATCGAACACTCGAAGAGTCAAGATCGATGAAGAAGAGCGCAAATACCAGCCAGTCAGCATTTCACCTCCCGCTCAAAATTCCACACGCAGAGAGCATGCAAGTGGTCGAGGTGAGCTTTCACCCTTGTGGGGTCTTTGTGTGATCTGTATTAATTCGAAGACAGGTATGCCTGCCGCTGCCCACTCTGCAGGTAGAGGTCGTTTGTCACAAGCTGGCATCGGAGCTTCTGCTGCCCATATGCGCAGTCGATCTTCGATCTTTTAAATAGCTGCTACAGGCCTTAAATTCGCTGGTCCCTAGCCAACTAAGCCTTCTTCAGTCTTTTTGCCCCTTTTTTTCGTTCTCTTTAGTCCTTCTCCAAATCCCTTACAGCTCATCTAATAAATCATACTCCTTCGTCGGCTTCTCATGTTTAGATTTGCTATTACGCAAGCAGCTTGGGCCTCCGACAATGCTAGTGGGTTAGAGCGATTGCTTCGTGAACCGAGAACTTTGTTGATTCGCTATCAAACCGTTTCGCCGACGTAAACATAAAGAGGTGGGATTTGATAATTCTGCCTTCGAAATCGTCGGCACGATGCACCAAAATTAAAACTTTGATCAAAGGCTAGGTACGAGATTGTTCCAAAAAAAAAAAAAAATTTCATTTATTAAAGCTGTCTCGACTGTACAAGGGGAACTATGCCATACTCTGGAAACGAGGGCGTCAACTTGACGCTGAGAGGGCGACTCATGGCGGCGATACCCAGATATAAGATCGGCTTTCAACATTTTAGGGTCTGAGCATTGCAAGTGGTGTTGATGTTTCGGACAGTTACTCTCTTTATAATTGTCCTTCGATCGAGTGTCCATGCCACTATTCAGGCACACCATACAGGTCCACCTAAGTCCGGGATCTCTTGCCACAGCCTTATTTTTTGGTTTGGGTGATACGTTGTGAAGGGCAAGGCTCCAAGAAAGCACCGAATTGGCTGCCAGACTTTTAAAGGCTGCTTCAATGTACTACTACCTTGCTAGACAGTGTCACCACCGGCTTATCAACTGACCAATGCGATTCCTGCGCTTCCATTAGAGCCAAGATCCCTTCCCTATTTCTCTTCTTCTCCTCGAGTCGTTCAAGTTCAGTCCGATTCTCTTGCAACCTCCGTAACAACTTGCTTTTACTACGCCTGTGGTCTTCTAAAGCGGACAATACCTTCGCCCGCCCTTTGATATGATCACAAATCTCCTTCCTTGATCTATCGTAGCCATCGTCCGAACCCACCTCAATTTGCTCGCCTCTCTCCTTCCGCTGTTCTATTGTTTCCTGCGCAATATCTAGCTGGGGCCCTACTGTCTTCAATTGTTGGCATGCCGCTTCAAGCTCTGTAATTTGCGCCTTCATACGACCATCCTCACACCGATTATGAGCTGGCTTTTGCTCCGAGGGCTCTAGCTCCTCTGCATGCTTGGTGGCTTCGATAATTCTCAATTGCATCTCTCGGTTGAAACGATACTATAGACATTCAATCGCTGCCTTTCCTCTATAACTATTTCTTACGGTGTAATCATCCAGAGGAATGGAACAAAGAATATTAAGAACGTGTAGAATTTCTTTTTCACGAATCGATATTTTTGCTTTTATCAAAGCTAGTTCTATGACTTGTATCACATTCGCAAAAGAGACTTACTTCATCCAACAACCCCATTTTGACAAGCATGATTGATTTCCGGTCTATAATGTACCCCGATCCCAAGGTCACATTTGCCCCTATCAGAAGAATTGGTTCTTCGGCCTTGGAAGCCCCAAATGTTCCCTCAACGTACTCCCCTCATACTCCTCTCGAAAGATTCCCCGCTTCTGCAGCTCTGGCACCAACCTCTCCGTCACATCGTCCAATCCCTGAGGAAGGAACGGCAGAGCGATCGTAAAACCATCACACGCCTCTTCACTCAACCACTTCTCCATATCATCAGCAATACTTTCCGGAGTCCCCACGAATGCCAGGCCAGCATAGCCACCGTAGCGCTGAGCAAGCTGTCTGACCGTCAGTCCTTCCTCTGTCAGCCTTAAAACTGCCGCACGACTAGTCTTGCTTGCATTCGTTTCCGGTAGGTCTTTTGGTAATGGCCCATCTGGCTCAAATCCAGATGCATCAGTACCGAGCGCTATAGACAACGACGAGATGGCACTATCATAGTGCACCAAACTGTCAAGCTGAAGGCGTTTATTCACCGCTTCTTCAATCGAGTCACCTATGACAATGAACGCTGCTGGTAGAATCTTCAGATGATTCCGATCTCTACCAGCAGTCTCTGCACGCCCTTTGATATCTGCATACAGTGCTTTTGCTGATTCCAAATCTTTTGGTGAGCAGAATACAGCCTCTGCTGTTTCCGCTGCCAGCTGTCTCCCAGGATCTGACTGACCAGCTTGAACGATAACCGGCCAACCCTGAACTGGTCGAGCAATATTCAGCGGCCCCTTCACCTGCAACTCATCGCCCTTGTGGTTCAGGACATGCATCTTCACTGGATCCAAGAAAGTGCCACTCTTCTGGTCTCGAACAAAAGCATCATCAGCGAAGCTATCCCACAACCCAGTTACCACATCGTAAAACTCGCGAGCACGCTTGTAACGGTCACCATGCTGCATATGCTCATCCTGACCGAAATTCTTGGCCGATTCTGGGTTTCCTGTAGTGACAATATTCCAAGCTGCTCTGCCATTACTCAGGTGGTCCAGAGAGGCAAAACGGCGTGCAATATGGTATGGCTCATCATAAGTGGTTGATGCTGTCGCTGCAAGTCCGATCTTCTCTGTGACTTGTGAAAGAGCCGAGAGCAACGTGAATGGCTCGAAAGAAGTTACAGTATGACTGCGCTTCAGTGCTTCAACAGGCATGTTGAGCACAGCGAGGTGATCGGCCATAAAGAATGCATCGAATTTGGCTGCTTCAAGCTTCTTGATAAAGGACTTGAGGTGAGCAAGATTGAAATTCGCATCAGGATAAGAGCCGGGATACCGCCAAGCACCGGTGTGTAGAGAGACTGGTCTCATGAATGCCGTGAGATGTAATTTCTTGGATGGGAAATCAGTCGTAGTTCCGTCCGTCCTGCTCTTTTTCGCTCCGTTCGTTCCATTCGTAGCATTGCTGCTGTCGCCATCATGCTGTCGCTTGGTCATTTTCGATGAGTTGAATGATAAGATATCGAAAGCTGAAGACGAGAGGCATTGAAAAGTATGAGAAATGTCGATCACTAATATAATGGTTGTGATGACAAATACGTCAATCACGACATCGATGGCGCGCGGCTAATAGCATGTGAACGAAGGCTTACAGACTTGTCCATTGTTCGGGGTGGAAACACAATATTGTCTGAGTATAATGCTGATGGGGTTGAAATTTACTGTCGTATCTCAATTCTACCTCTTTGCTCGAGGTTACATCTCTGCCCCCATCTACTCAATCAGGTTCAACCAATTCAAGACCATCATTGCCTTGACCAGATTTCCCCTCATATCCAGATGGACACCATCATACTTATTACTCTGAATACTCATGTTCCAAGTCCCCAAATGCTCGATCCCTCTCTTTGCCGCTTCGATTCCTACGGCCTCCTCAAACAACATCAGCGCCTTGTTCCCCTGTGTCACAATCCACTCATCTGGCTTCTCCTTCCCAGAAGCATTGGGAGTGATGAATAATCCATGCCACTCTCTCCCGATCGTCCCGGATACGACACGCAACACAGCGTCCAACCAATTTACAGTTTTCTGTAAGTCGAGATTGCTCCACAAGCCATGACCAAACAGGAACACAATTTCCTTTTCTCCTTGATCACCGATGCTGTCCTCCAACTGTTTAATCTCATGCTCTGGTACCGGGAATCTCACGATCTCTTCCACTGCATTCGATTAGCTCGGCTCCACCAATGGCGAATGACTTACTGATGACATTAATTGGGTCATTACATGCCAGGCTCTCTGGATCATGAGTCAACACGTCTGCCGTCTTGTAGATTCCTTGAACGGAACATGCTTTGACATTGAATTGTTCATTGCAGAAACACTCCTTCCTACTCATGATTAGAGAATGAAAGCAAGTAAGCTCGATGCCATACCTTTCTTGCAAGGAGAAGTTCCAATCTGTGACAGCACCATAACCAAGGTCTTTCCGGATCAAGATGTTGAGGCTCCCAATTATGTGTCTCAGCATGGAATCACCCACCAACACAACCTTATCAAACCTTCCCAGTATCTCGCAAATCTCGTCGGTGGTGAACCATCGCATATCACATTCCCGAGGCATATATGGAGCATCGTGGCCAATCCTCCCACCGGAAGACATTGCAGCCAGCATGGAGCTTCGGTCCTTGCAAAGCGGACTGAACGGAGCATGAAGATCCAGAGACGAAACATTGCATGTATTCCGGAATTTGTATGATTGGAAGGTATCGATTAGATCAGGGGCGCGATATCTTCCCGCTTCAGGTGGCTGGAAAGCAGCTTGAGGAACAACGGTTACATTGGAGATGTCTTGATCGACGTGAATGGGCTGTCTGTGTCAGTACTGAGCCCAATGGGTGCCTTCTGAACTCACTAATCCTCCAGACCTTGGAATCCAGTCACGCACGAGAATGAAGCTTCCAAAAACCACAAGCGCTATGCCGATCCTGAAAGGTGAGAATCGCAGACCAGAGAACCGAGCTGGACGAGAGACTCTAGCCCATTTGAAGTTCGTACTTGGCGGGGTTTCTGGACTCGGAGTTGTAAAAGGATCGTCAAGCAATCGAGGTCTTTCCCACATTGTGACAGGAAGGCAAGTGCTCGAACGGGAAAGAAATCGATGGCAACCGGAGGGTAGGCACTTATAAACGAGTGGTAGACGTTCGGAATAGGTGGCAGAAAAAAGGAGAATTCTGGAGAGAGAAGCAGTTGAAGATTTGGTGACGATGCAAAGACCAGAAACGGGAAGTGGTCTCAAACGAGAAGGAGCGACCGACAGCGTGTCTTCAACAAGAATACGATTTCCTCCTAGATTAAGAACACTGCTGAAAATCTATCGGCACTCTACTTACACCAAACTCCATGATACGCGATAGACCAATTCACTTCAGCAGGCCCAGTGGATATAAAGCCGCCTTCGCAACATCGATCGCCCATCCAATCCAGCCCCTGGTTCGCTCAACAGAATTCAGCATACCCACAAATCGCCGGGTGAATGCATCTGTTGTTTGAGTCAGAGAAGAAACTTGATGCGGACGGGACATCACTCACCAACTTCGACAAAGTCATCAGCATACGCTTCCCACACCGCAACCTCCTTTCCGCCCTTCGTGTTCTGTGGGACCAGCTGCCATTCATCATCAATCATGACTTTTGGTCCAATGGCCAATGCACGGCCAGCAATTCGAGAATCAGCCATCAATCGAGTCCCTGCATCAACAACATCTTCAGGCTTGCCCATTGCCCCACCTGCCAACAATAGTCGTCCAGCAGCTGGGATAATTGGAGTATCGATGAAATATGGGCACAACACTAGATCAATGTTAACATTGATACATGCCAGAGTAGCAGGGAATACATACAGTTGACTCGAACACCATGAATGAAAGAGGAACTTCGAAGTGATCTCTGGAAATCAGTCAGCGTAAGTAAAACGACAATGTGAGTCCACATACAAACAATCCAAGCACAGCATGTTTGCTCGTCCCATACTGTATTTGGTGAGGAATAGGACAAAGAGATGCAATCGATCCAATCAACAGAATATGTCTGTCCCGAGTATATGGCCCAGGTGGGAGCTTGGAAGGGCTTGGCTTTGTCGATTTATCGTTTCGAGGAAGCCAGAACATAGCCAGATGGGTAGTGTATAGGACGCCAATGATATTCACATCAATCGTTTTGAAGACTGGCTCCGGTGGTTCCTTTACATCCAGCCCTTTCGGATCATCGACAGTTGATCCAACATCTGTTATGCCGGCATTGGCCACCACAGCATCAATCCCACCATGAGGACTGAGCTTGATGGCAGTACGGAAGAGATCCACCTGCGATTGCCAATTCGTCACATCACAGTAGACGAAGTGATGGTGTTCGCTGCCGGACTCCTTTCGCATCTCCTCCACCAATTCCTTCCCCTTTTCTCTGTTCACATCAGCAACAAACACATTTGCTCCATTGAGTGCCCATTTCTTGGCGAATCCAGCTCCAAAGCCCGAGGCTCCTCCTGTAATTATGATTGTCTTTCCTGCAACCCATGCCGGATCGTACGGCTCGGTGGTGTCAACTGGAGGAGATTGTCTAACCATCTCCACGACATTGTTGTGGTCCTTAGCCATTTCGGTTGATGGAGGATTGGTGGAAGGTTGGGAGAAGGCAGAATCTGCGAGAGAAATTAGTGATCACTGACAGAAAACGTTGTAGATTTTGATTACTATGTCTGCAGAAGATTTCAGGATTAGTCGCAAAGAGTCCAAGCTGAAGCACAGACAGCCTCGTCAGTGTGAATCACGGAAAAGATCAAAAGCTGTAGATTAGAGTTGGAGGGCGATGGGAGCCATATTTACTCTGTTCGACAAACTAGCCCACCGGTAGTTGGAATTGCCAATGGGAAGTTGTGGTTGGGAGCTCTGTCGGTGGGAGTGGAAGCTGTTGAGGGTTCGCCGAGGCTGAAAATATCGGGCCCTGAAAATACGGGGATGCGCTAGTCTAAGTGGGGAGAGCGAAAGTGGGGCCGAGGATGAAAAGGGGAAAAGAAGCAAGCGAGAACAAGAGCTTGTGACAAGGTTCGACATTCAGAATTGATGCTGTAAAACGATAACAAGTCATATCATCCTTGGTAATAGTTCCACGTCGTCAGTCTGGAAGGACTGGGAAAATGCAGAGAGCTATGCTTTTATCATGAGAATCAACATACTTGGGTGGTGATTTCATGGTGGAGTGATAACTGGCACTTGCTCTCGCTCTCGGTATCCACACTCTCCATTGCCTGTCCCATTCAGCAGCATCTTCCCCAAAAGCTAATATCGAGGTCCCCTGATGTGCTGCCGAGGTTCAAGTAAGCAGCCAGTCTTGAGACGTTGAAGCTCGTTCGAGGATGTGGAATGACCATGGCGTGATGCTAGCGGCTGGGACAACAGCTTGCTTTCTCATATTAAAACTAGCATACTCCTTCTGATCTCAAGGATTTCGGCTTCGTTCATACACTCAGAAGATTATACATCATTCTGAGCCATAAGCGCTAAAACTCTGTCAACATGCAAAGCAAACACAAGCACAGCATATTTCGCAGATCTTGGTGGACCCAGATTCCCTCAGAGGAGATACTACCTCTATGTACCTGAGCCAAGATGTTTGCACCAGAGCGTATACATCCACCTTGACCAATCATTCTGCTACAGGCAATGAAAGTACCTTTGCTTGACACATGGGCAATTAGCCACTTGTCAGATGATCTCTCTTCACTTCTCCGGATGTTAGATTGCTCCTACAATCCTGGGCCTCAGAGACACCAAAGACTCACAAAGACTCAGAGTGTCAGCAAAAGTTGGACACCTGTGTTGCACGTGCTTCCGGGAAAGAGTTTATCCCCAGTTGCCGATTTTGCCCCACCGAAGCTCTCTGCCGATCGTCTGAACTACAAAGTTCCACCAGATCTTAAATGTTGCAAGGACAATTGCTACAATCTGCGGTATCCCTTTTCTCTCTTCCACTGTTTCCCTCGTTTCTCTGTATATTCTCTCGTCACAGAAGCCTTCCTTTAAGCTGCTCCTCTACCTAATCTCCCAGATTTCCACCAGCAGCAATGTCAGGACCAATTCGCAAAGGACTCACGAACATCCTCAAGAAAGAACCTACCGATATCGTCATCCTCTCCTCTCTCCGAACGCCAATCACACGATCCTACAAAGGTCATCTCAAAGATGCCTACCCTGAAGAGCTTCTCGCGACTGTTCTGAAAGCCACCCTCGCAGCGAACCCCAACCTCGATCCCGCGTTAATACAAGATGTAGGCGTTGGAGTTGTTCTCTCTGAACTTGGCGGATCGAAAGCGGGTCGAATGGCAATGAATCATATAGGCATACCTACAACGACATCTTTCTACACCGTCAATCGAGCCTGCAGTTCCGGCTTGAGTGCCATCACGAACGTCTCGCACCAAATCGCAACAGGCATGATCGACATAGGCATTGGAGGAGGTATGGAGAGCATGACACGGAATTACGGATCGAGGGCAATCCCAACAGTCCTGTGGCCAGAATTGAAAGAAAGTGAAGTCCGTGATGCGAGGGATTGCATTATGCCCATGGGATTGACCAGCGAAAATGTCGCGGAAAGGTACGGTGTCAGTAGAGCTGACCAGGACGCATTCGCAGTAATGTCGCATCAACGAGCTGCCAAAGCTCAAGCGGAAGGACTCTTCGACATGGAAATTGTACCTGTGCATACGAGATACCAAGAAGTTGACAAGAAGGGAGAGAAGGTAGGAGGAGAGAAGGAGGTCACAGTCACAAAAGATGATGGTATCAGAACGAATGCCAGTTTGGAAGGAATGCAGAAACTAAAGCCGGCTTTCAAGGAGAATGGAACGTCAACAGCAGGAAACTCGTCTCAAATTTCTGATGGTGCCGCTGCTACCCTTCTGATGCGACGAAGCACAGCAACGGAACTCGGATTGACGTCCTCAATTATTGGGAAATGGGCAGGGACCCAAGTTGCTGGCTGTAGGCCAGATGAGATGGGAATTGGCCCCGCTATTGCTATCCCGAAACTTTTGGAGTATACTGGCTTGAAGACGGAAGATGTTGGATTATGGGAGATCAATGAAGCATTTGCAAGTCAAGCCATCTATTGTTTGAGACAGCTGGGTCTTGAGAAGCAGCTCGAGGAGGCAAGAGTCAATCCCAAAGGTGGTGCCATTGCATTGGGTCACCCATTGGGAGCAACTGGTGCGAGGATGTTGGCTGGTCTTTTGCCCGAGATGGAAAGGCAAGGTTTGCAGACCGGAGTTGTGTCAATGTGCATTGGTACTGGAATGGGCATGGCTGGTTTGTTTGTACGAGAATAAAAGCAATTGAGACTTCTGTATTTCACAATTTAGAGATTGAAGACGTGAGAAGTGCTTGTGCGCAATTTATGCTCCGTACTGCGTTGATGTTCAGCCCGTGAGCATCTCGGCCCCCGACCCCATTTCTGAATACACCACTTGCAAAGGCACCATCCCATACAATTACATCCTCGGATCTATTACATTACAGCCCCGTCGTCACAGGACTTTCTCGTCCAACCACTTCAGGCCATGCTCATCTAGAGCTTTCCTCTCAACAAATTCGAGATCATTTCTCTCCCAGTAACCCAAGTCGTCCTCCACAAGGTAGGAATATCCAGGGTACTGGTAAGACCGTCTGCAAATCCGAAGAACAACATGGGTGGGATCCATCCTCTAGCATACTCAAGGGCAAAGCAGGCTTCGTCCATTTTATACTGTTTGACGGTACCGCGACGAAGATGGTGGACACTTCCTTGGGGATAGATTTCTGGCTCGAAGTCTCCTGGCGTGTAAGCGAGCTGAGTGCCACGGATGATGTGGAAGTAATCATCTGCAGTGTGGCGACCGCTGTGTCCTTCCGTGCCAACGGTGGTTCCTATCAACATGTCAGAAAAATACCATGTAGATGGAAAGGATTGTACGAACCAAAGATTATCAAGTACTCGGTAATGCCTGAGGTCAGGTTAGTGAGAAGATTCGGGGAAGGGAGAGGGGGTAATCATGTGACATGAATTTCACTTGGAGATGCACCGGCGGGAGTGAACTTACTTGCATGAATGATATACATGGCACCCATGGCTCCTCCAGCATTGTTGAAGATCCATTCCTGGTCCAAATTGATGTACCCTCCAGGAAACTTGCCATGAAGTTCATCTGCGATGTAGGTGACTACTGAACGAGTATCGTTTCCATGAGCTGCGATAGCACGCAAGGACAGATCGTGTAATTCAGGAGGTGAGAGGATGTAAAACCAGTCAAGATGTGAGTCTAGATAATAGTAGACAACTGAAAGCAGCGCAACGACAACGGCAAGGATTGAAAGGCTCTGTGACCAGGTACGACCGTCTGTGGGAGGGGCTTTAGAAGCCTTGCCAGGCGCCATTGTAAATCGGGATCAAAAGAAAAGAAAATCGAGGTCGTTCAAGGAGTGTGGTTTGAGGCGCTGGAACAATAGGGGGGACTTTGAGCTTAAAAACATTTTGGTTGTATCGGCAACTCAGAGCTGTGCTTCCGGCGCTAGCCTTCTCGTACGATTATTGCACGTGATACTCGCTGCATTGAGCCCGTACTTCCAAAGTTTAATTGTGAATTGCTTGGAGAGAGATGATAGATAGCTGTCCGTTTCTCTATCGGCCAGATGCTTGTGTAGGGGAATCAGTTTTATATACTCAACCGTTGTTCTGGGACAGGGCTGACAAGGCTGATAAACCCAGGTCACCGTAGCTAGCGTATAGAAGTTCGAGATCTTCGACCAACGACAACTTTTCCAATACTTCTTCTCATTCCACGATTCAGACCACAGTCGCCAATATGTCCATGTTCCGGGCGAAAAAGCTGGACCTTGGCTGTTTTGTCAACATCAAGGTCATCAGAGACCATACGAAGAGAAAAGTTTTCGCAGAGCACGAGACAGAAAGGTGTGTCTTCTAACAAGTCCAGCTCCCGAGCATCTGCGAATGGACATGGCAGTCCAATTGTGCTGCTTAAGGCAGATCTGGATCCATTTGAATCGTACTGACTGCTTGGAAATAGACAGGCTCTGCGATACATAATTCGAAATCTCAGTCTCCCCGCTCGAACACGCGCCCAGGCTGCGTTGCAGTTGACGTCGATGCATTGCTATACTCGACCAACACAGATTCGAAATCGTTGCATTGAGGGTGGGAAAGGCCGAGGTGTGCTGAGGGATTTTAAGATGACAAGGGTAGGTTGGATTGCAGACAATAGAAATTGGGCTCTAGCTAATGAGGCTTTCTCACAGTACAACTTCCGAATGAACGCCCTTGCGGGCTCCCTACCTGGTGTCAAGAAAGCCAGTTGGTAATGGGAGATACTTTGTTTGGGATAATGGTGGATTGTGTACGATAAGATGTCCAGGCCTGAGGGTGGTTTCTTAGGGTTTCGCCCCCGATGACCATCAGGCAGAGCTTCATGAGCTCCTGCGGAGCACACAAGATGAAGGAACGTGTAGAATACAAGGTCGAAAAAATGGCGTTACGAGGTATTATGAACACAGGTCGTCGGAGCTCGGTGACGCATAATTTGAGCCCCACTTCCTGAAGCAGCCAAAGTATCAATGATTATAGCAAGTTTGTACACTTTCTAGCGTGATTCTGGAACTCCAAGTCTTGATCCGAATCTGTTTGTCTGTTTAATTCTACTTGTCATTGAAGCCATGCAACTATCCGAGTGCAAATACCTCAGCTTCTCGTCCTCTCCGCTTGCTTTCGCTGATGAGATTGGAATCTGCTGTCGTTCCTCTTTACTTGTGAAGCCTCATTTTCGTTCTTTTCTGCCAAGAAACGTCGTTCAATGATTGATGCTCCCGTTCTTCATCGAGTTCAGAATTGCCCAAATGATACCCGTTTGCACGCACAGTCTCTAAGCTCAAGCAATTAGTCACTTCAATTGTATCCTCGCAAGCTTCCTACACTTCTGTCCCCATATCGGGAAAGAACCGCTCCATTCACCTCCAATCAAGTCGCTTGCCGAGGATAAATAAGCCATCTCGAGCTCGTCAAATTTCTCCCAGCTGCAACCACAAAAGATCTGCTTCGTCACAAAACGCAAACAGAACGTTCAGTACGACAACACTTCCTTAATTCCCACCTACTCTCACACATCGTCACCATGTTCCGCCGTCTCTCTTCAGGCCTCCCCAAAAATCCGATCTTCCCTCATGATCTCAAGGGCCTGGGGTAAGCTCACCTTCATCTTGAGCGAATCATATTAACTCTCCTAGATACTTCGTCAACAAGAACGACGAGATTCGAAGCATTGAAGATCCAAAGGCCTACTTCAAGTTCTTCATTACCAGAAATGATCGCCACAACTGCGTCCAGCGCGAGGCAATGAATGGTGAGCACAATCTAGAACTTCTCGGACACGCTGATACTAGAATAGAAGCTATTCGAAACCTCATTGCTGATCGTCTTCAAAAGCTCGGCCTCGAAAAGATCCGACTTCCTCTTGGTGCCGAAGCCAATGAGCCAAACCTCCCAATCTTCATATCTTCCAACATCCAAGACAAGAAGCGAGTTATCATCGTCTTCAATGAGAGTTCCCAGGACCTCGGCGTCTTTGCTCATCGTATCATTGGTGGCAAAGGAGGTGTTTCTGAAGGCTCGGCACTCAATCTTGTCAAGTACATCCAGTCCCAAGCTACCTCGCCAGACAACAATGACCCTCCGGGAATCATCCTTGCGAATATGGGTCAATTGAGATGGTGGCGTCGTGGAAAGAAGGCTGTCACCCTGACTTCCTGGAATGCGTTACCTCAGGACAGTGCAGTTGAGCAGGCTTTCCGCTTCGATGAGGTCAAGAACACTATTCCCTTTAACCGAACAACCTACGAGCATGTTGAATATGTGTTCAACGAGGTTGTCGAGAAGCTTGTTGCTGCCGATGCTCAACTGAATGTCATTGGAGTGTCCGAAGGAGCCGTCCAGGTTGAGACTTTCTTGGAAAAGCCAAAAAACTTCAACAAGTGGGGAAAGAGAGTTTCTGCACTCGCTGTCATCGCTACCTACTTCCTCGGCCATGAGATCCAAAACCAAGAATTTGCGAAGTGGTTTATCAACGTAAGCTCCACATATACTGTCCATAGAGATGATGCTGATCTGAAACTTTAGCATGGACGTGGCTACCTTGTCTCCAACGAACCAGGTGGTGTCTTCCTTGCAGACTACAATGGTCGAAAGCGTATTCCAGCTTACGGATGTCCGGTCTTCAGTCTCGGTGAGCCTTACTATGCAGAGACTCTGCTTCCCAAAGGCTACAAGACCGTCGTAGATTGGTTCCAAGAAGTGGCTTCTGATCGTGACTACGCCAATCCCAAGTTCGACCGTTACGATTTTGGTGGAAGTGACAATGAAGAGGAAGCTGGGGAGGACGATGCTGCATGGAATACGCAGGAAAAGCTCGGTACTATCAAGGATGAAGAGAGGATCGTTGAGGTCGAGTAGGGTGGTAGCAAGGAGACTGCGAAGTAGATCTGAGCACATGATGCGAAAGACTTAAGTTGCTACCGAGACCGACACAGGATTAGAAGATGATAACAGCAATGGTATCATAAGCTTATGGCTCCATGCACGTCCTCTCGTTTTCTCTCCAGCATAGTCCCCAGTCTGTTTACAAGTACATTGCGCTATTTCACTACTACCAATGTCCTTAGTGAATGAATATGTTTTTAATTGAGACGAACATTTACCAAGCACCGTCTCTGAAATCTTGCCTAAATCACCAAAAGGCACTCTTTCTCTCCACGCCTAAGTTGCTTCAACTTTCAATCAGAGTTTTACCAATTTTACCATAGAAAAGGCTGGAATAGACTGGGACAGTTGCAAGGTCTGAAATACTCAAGTTCTTGGGGATGAATTAATGCGAAGTCTTGTTATGATCTAAAAGCTTATAGATTCACAGGCGTCTATCGTTCCTGTATTATGGATCGCGAATATTGCTTTGATGAGAGATAGAGAGCTGCAGCGCCTGCATGAAAGGTGGGTTTTACCGTCCGCAGAGTCATGAGCGCTGGTGTGAGGTCGAACAAGGGAATGCAATGAAGTACAGGGAGAGAGCTTTGATCATCATGCATTCTGATCAAGATGAATCTAGACGAGAGTTTTGGCATGAGTTGTGACTTATATTGCACCAGTTAACAGCGCCCGATAACAGCCAAATCATACAGTCAAGAAATTGCTGCTTCCAGCAGACTTCCCAGGAGTAGCAAGAATCTCTGCAGACCTCCGCATTCGCTCCTTGATAACTTGTTCCTCGCTCTCCCACCTTCCAATGCCATCCTTCTGTTCAATTCCAAATGCAAGCCAGCTTCCCGCATTCGCTGCTTGCTTTTCCTTTTCTTCCTTAGCCATCTTTGTAACCATTGTCATCCAATTACCCAATCCCACTGCGAGACATTGCTTGCAAGTAATCTTTGCATCCTTTCCAATTCCTTTCCGTCGCAATTCTTCTTCCGCAATATCTACAGCTTCTCGTGTCCACGCCAGTCCATCTTCTCTGCTTGTACGGCTTTGCTTCGAAGCATACAAAATCTCCCCAATGTAGGTCATGATCCCAGCTTCCTCGCAGCGTTCTTTGGGTCCCCGCAGAGGTGCTGCGGTTCCATCATCAGGAGGCGGAGGATATGCAGGTGCCACGATTGCTGAGCGAACGAGCGAAGTTGCGGCCTTCCATATCCCATCATTCTCCTCATCGGGTATCAAAGTCGATCGCATGGTTGCTGGTACGTCTTGTAGAGTTCTTCGAGCTCGAAGGACGGAGATAAATATCGGGAGTGCCTCCGATAGACGCTTATTCAGAGCATGGTGAACAGCTAGGGCCGTGGTAGCTGAGAGTATGTTGGCACTCGGATTTCGAATTTCGGGGTGTAGAATGGCGGTGGAATCGACGACATCGGCACTGCTTGAAGTTGCAATGTCCAATGCCCATTGGTATATCTGCGAAGCGGCTTCGGGCGTTTGCTTGTAATCCAGCCATGATCCACATGCCAATGCTGCATCTACCCTCTGCTTCTCAGTGAAGCCATGTGTTGTCAAGATTTTCATATAATAGGTATCTGGTGATTCAAATGCGGGTTCGCAATCTTCTTCTCTGGGTGGTGATTTTGCACCTGGAGGAACAGGTCTGGGATTCGGATTCGAGGGCCCAATAACAACACTCGCTGGGAAGGCGACATTCCGAGTCCTGTCCCTAACCCAACCATCCAAATGCTCAGCTGCTCGTGCAGCTCCCATCATAATTTCGTAGTATCCCCGTCTCCATGATTCGGGCTTCATCGAGATATCATAGCCAGTCTTTCCTACACCAGCGACCAAAATACCGCCCTCAACCACATCATCCAATCCAGCTCCGTCAATGTTTGGATCTTCCAACCTCTTCAGCAACCGCCGGTATGCTTCTCCAGTTCGAGCCCAATCGACCAGATTATTGCCATCATCATCATGGTCTTCGTTCCATCTCGCACTTCTGTAATCTTTCCTTGTCACCCATGACCATTCGTGTGGTGACGGGAATTTCCTTTCCAACCACTCTTGCTGCACCCCGAAAGCAATCACCAGAAGGAGAAATGACCCTGTCCATATCACCGCTGTATATTTGCCCGCTTTCCGTACTTCATCTTTGATCCATTGTTTTCGTTCCGTGGTCAGGAACCGGGCGATGGGGCGTCGGTTTGGAGAGGAAAGGAATGGGAGCTGTGGTCGAGATTTAGATATGAGGGTATTCTGTGTGAAGGGGCGCAATGAGTTTGGAGGTCGAAAAGGTCGTAAGAATAGTATCCTCCGGATGGGGAGTCTAGGGCGCATTTTAGACAATGATTGGGAGATCTGGTGGATGTTGACTCGAGAGCTCACTCTGTCGAAAGGTTCAAGCTCGTTGATGTCTGAGGCAGCCACATGTATTCAGGCATCAATCTCTGAAATCACGCCGCAACATGGATTGCTTCCTGCAATGTTCAAGATATTTCTTCAATTTTGCAAGATATGTTTACTTTGGATTGGCGATATCGAGGTGCGAGTAGCAACAAGCGGGAACACTCACATAGTCACTTAGCTCAATGAGCCGCAAACGCCGCCTGGCTCTACCTAAGTGCCGCGAACATTAATGCCAGCACAGTAAGAGAGAGTTCAAACTGGGCGCCACGGAATATGTAATCTCCAATGTGCTTCATTGGATATCTATCAATTTTCACTGGCAATGTGCCCAAAGTTGTCATTAGCAAAATGAACAATAAGAGAGAGAGAGAGAGAGCAAAGTAGTCCCAAAAAGTGCGTGGGTCCAGATGAGCTGGGTCAGCTACTGTTGCACATCATGGAAGACGGAAGAGTTCTCCCTCAGGTCCAACATAGAGGTCGACTATGTCAAAGCCCATGCTACTAACAAACATCAGTCACGAGCTCCGTGGGAGATGCGACACAGTACACAGTTACTCTACGTATTCTATAGATGGAGTAGGACAAGCTCCCATAGTACTGTACATGTCTTCTCAGTAGCAGCAGTGAGCAGTGGAGGTGTGGAGAATCCACGGCTTCGACCGACCTGTCTTTCGAAGCCATTAAGCTATATCCCGGTTCATTCAAGGAAGGCGGTCTAGTGCTTGGTCGAGTAAGAGAGACACGCTCGAGTAAGAGAAGCTGGCATGCGTTGATTCGTGATAATAAGTTGGTAACTTCGCATCTGGGGAGACGTGCTTCCAACGCGAAGTCAGTGACAGCGATTTTAGTGATGTTAGTGGTGCTATCTTAGGGGTCTAAGCGGCTTCTTCGGCTGAAGCTCGGGCTAAGCTAATCTGACCCAATGTCTGTCAGCGACTTCTTCTCTTTGGCGTCAGAGATCAGAGCCTGATACCGCATAATACAAGCTACTTGCAAACGCCATCCAGAGAGTCCCTGTGATGTCCCGTCAGTATCGGATTGGGCCCGGCTGAGCATTCCGGTGATCGTCGGGCGCTTGAGCAACCTTGTAACAGCATTCGACCTCGATGCAACTTGTTCTCCTTACACGAACACTTTCTTGTCGTACGAAGGCAAACCTCTTCGCTTCGATACATTGTCCTCAGAATATAGCACCCAAAGCTACCACCCAGAAGCATCTGCGAATCTCTTACGCCATGTCTGAGCCGCACTCAAAGTTCAAGCTGATCCGCGCGCCTCAGCCTTACCCCACCACGCAACCGATTGTCTTCCTCTCAGGGACAATACATTACAGCTCTGCCACTGACTGGCGAGGCCATGTCTCTTCCTCTCTATCGCACCTCCCGATTACGGTCCTGAACCCTCACCGGGCAGATTGGGACTCAAGCTGGAAGGAGGATATCAAGTTCCAGCCTTTCAAAGATCAAGTCAACTGGGAATTGGCGGGCATGGAAGCCGCAGATATGTTGGCGGTATATTTCGGGACGAATACCGAAGCTCCCATCACGCTGATGGAGCTGGGCCTCGCTGCAAGAGAGAAAGGAAAGAAGTGTGTGGTTGCATGTGTTGATGGCTACAAGAAGAAGGGGAACGTCCAAGTGGTTTGCGAGAGATATGCCATTGAAGTGGTTAGCAACGAAGAGGAGTTGGGTAAAGCAGTCCTGGTGAAACTCAAGGAGCTAGGTGTCGAAGGAGCTTGAGTGTGGGAAACCCCTTCCAAAGTCAGTCTCCTCGCTCAGCAAAGTCTATTCAAGTCGTTATAGTTCGCTCAATCATCAATTTCGTCACCAACAAACGGCTCGGCAGAATCTCTGGTTCCCAGTGGCTCTTATGCAGGTCCCATCAAGGTCAAGCCATCGAGATTAGAATATTATCTTATGTTCGGATTTTTCTAGTACGTCCTGCTATCTGCTCAACTTCGGACCGCCACTCCAACGGCCTTTCTTCATCTTGCAATAAAAGACTTGAATAGGAAGCGTTGATATTTCCTTCGCCACAGGTATTGTTTCTTTGGGCTTCTGAAGGAGCTACCTTTCAAGCGATTCAGAAACGATCTCGAGAGCCTGCTTCGGCCGACATATCTACTAGCGAAACAACCTATCGCAGATTTTCACATGTGTTTGACTGGCGTGTTGAGAAGAAACACCGGAACGTTTGAGTGTAATTCGTCCTCAAATCTGTACACGTATTGAATGCTTCTTTGCCTCCTTCGTGTCCCTTGCCATAGCCGAAGCTTTCCGGCTGGCATCCGACTTTTCTTTTGTCTCTAGAAGCTCTTCGATGTATGGCCAACATGGATCTTTGTTTGCCAAAATTGAACCGGCAAGAAAGCAGGATTTTCAGTCGTACGTGCCAGCATCTTGAAAGCAACGAGTGAAACTTTTCACTTCGAGCAAAAAGAGAACTGGAATCTCAAAGCCATTAGAGCGAGGCTTTGCAACAAACAAAATATCTCCATGCTTATTGCTTCTTGATCCAGCAATTGTTCAAAGCCTGCTTTCTTCTTCCCATCAGAAGTAAATTCTAGCCTTGGATTTCGAGCAATTCAGATTTGAGAATTCACAATGCTGAGAAAATCAGAAACAAAGATCGAGCACCATCGATCTAGGCGTCCGAGTGGAAGCCACATCCTAGCTCCGTGCATTCCCTCCTGCAAGCCACACTCCATTCACATGCATTGTGCCAAAATATGACTTGTCGAGAACGACAAGTCGAACTCCCTATATTGGCATATGCTTAAGCTTACTCTTTTCTCGAGAAGCAATTATTTATTACCCCTCGGCACTGCAACATCATCAGCGAATTCCCATCATTTACAGCAGGAATAGAAACTCAATATTCCTCTATTCCTTTAATGCGATGGCAAGATTTCTAATGCTAGCAAACCAGGCTTATGCAGTGAAATCCGAACCAGTGAAGCTCCTGCGGGGCGGGTATTGCGGGGTATCCTTACTTTCTTTTTGTTGGTGCAAGGAAGAATTGTTTGTCGTTGCCCGCCATGGCGTTTTTGTGAACGCGGTAATCTGGTGAGTGAGCCGAGAAATGGACGGCGATGAATCTGACCTATCGACTCTCGTTTCACAAAGAATTGTCTCTATTCCTCACATCCAGAACAATCAACCTCATTCGGTTTGGTTCAGCAGGGCTTCGAAACCCTGGAGTTTGTTTTCCAGAACTTTTCACATTCCTTTCTTTCGAGTTCTCCTTGACTTCTTCAAATTCTACTTCATCAATCGAAGACCCGCGATCGTGGTACTGATATGGCAAGCGTAGCTCACTCATTGGGGCACCTACGCCCGTCCTCGAGTGGGTGGAATGCCATCAATCACATTTCGGCTCCCTCGAATAGTGTGAGTTTATCCCCCGATCGAGTTGGCCTGGGCACCCAATCATCAGAGAGTCCTTTCTGGGAGACTCCCCAAGCTACAACACCAATTTCTCCGGCTTCAGAAGGCATCAAGCGAGCGGGGACATGGCTCGAAAGCATGGCAAAGCGGCGAGAAGCTGCTCAAGCAACGGTGAAGAGATCCAGCAAGAGCGTGGAGCCCCGTTCGGCGAGGAAATCGCCTTCAAGAGGTTTTGCAATTAACACAATCACACAGCAGCCATGAGCAAATCCCACAGACGATACTGGAAACAAGAATTATCCCCAACACTCCTTCTTCCAAAAGAACACTCACCACTACGTCTCGGACGATAGTGACTCCTCGGAGTAATGCCCGAGCAGTGATCTCGAACAACCGCAGGCGCGACTCGTCAAGTCCATCTCCTACTGGGCTGAGTGCAAGAGGCGTCTCAAACCCCTTTCAGATATTGTCCCCGGCATCGACAGTCGAGTCACCACCAAGCTCTGAAGAGATCGAAATCGAAGACAGCTGTGCTTCAAGCACGGAAGATCTTTCGCCCGACGAGGGCGAAGTGTACGAAGTCGCACGCATATTAGAGGAGAGAACACGTCGCGGTATGCAGGAGTTCCTGGTGGAATGGGTGAATTACGAGGAGTTCAATTGGATCCCTCAGCAGGATTGCTTTTGCGAAGATCTTATTGAAAATTTCAGGGCAACTCAACGGATAAGAATGGCAGAAAGATCGCACAGCTCACGATATTCGGAGCCCGATTCGAGTCAGCAGAGACAGTTGAGAGCCCAGCGTAGGGCAGAGAAGATCCCCCAAGTCGAGACGAAGGAAGCTTTCATCCGACGGGTCTATGCTGGAAGAGATCCCAGAACTGGACAATTCCGGAAGAAACAAGCTGCAAATCGTATGTCGTCTGAGAGATCTGAAATGGACCAAGGGAGGCCATTGGCAGCACAATTGAACAGCACTATACCTTCTGCGTCAGGAAACACTGCACGCTTCTCGACGAGGCCTACTACACCAACGCCAGCTGCAGTGGTGGTATCTACTCAACGTGATGCGACAACTGGAGAGATTGTTTGGCTGCGATCCACAGCGGAAGATGATCCTTCGCCGGTGTCGATGATCTCCAATCGAAGTTCTACAAGGAGACTTGCGGATATACCTTGCAGCAAAAAGAGGATCATGGAAGGAGGAAGAAGACTTCAAGTGGCAGGAGGCAGAGGGCAAGAGGGAAGAATGCAGAAGAGGAAGAAGGTCTCTGGCGGCTCACAACAGAGAGACCGGCAGCCAGGTTGCTGCTCGATGGAGCCATTCAAGTCTGCATTGGCAGATGAGAGGATGAGGGGTGCAGTGTCAGAAGCTCCGAAGCAGAATCGTAGACCGATTCACATTCGTTTTGACGACGACGCCTTGCCGATTCTTCCACTACCACCACCTCCTTCTCAGTCATCCCAGCCCAGTCACGATTACACACCGAATATTTCTTGCGGCGAGGCTCTGAGAAGAGCAAGGACCGAAGAGAAGAAAGCAGTTGTGCCGAGCTTGTTGAGGCACGAATTTAGTGGCAGTATGAGCTACAAACACGCCGAGGCGCTGATCAACCAGACTCGGCGGTCACCTGAACGTGCTTTTGGATTCTCTCTGCCTTCCAACAGCGTTCTTCTTTCCATCGAAAGAGACGATGACTGATTCGGGACCGGGCTCATTACTTGGCTGACCTTGACGGTATGATCGGCTCATCCCGAAACACTCGCCAAGTTCTCGGCATCGTCACTTTGGATGCAGACACTCACAACTTCACAAGTGGTCGTAACCTTGGAAATTCGGTTGGATTGAATTACAATGGAATGTTCAATAGCAAGTGTCATTATTCTAAGAATTTACAGCAGTCACCGAAACCGTTGTCTGCCACCACCCCATAACAACACCGGATCTTTCGCCGAGAGACGGGAATGAGCTCAACCCATCGATGCCTACACTTAAGATCTATTCGATGAATCTTCGGCTCTTGGCCTTGCCACCAGTCTTAGCATTTCCTCCGTTGTTCGCATTGGCGGCATTGCCGTTGGTGTTTCCTCCCGCAGCAGCTCCCACGGTGAACTTCTGACAATCATCTTGAGCACCCCGCTGAGCCACAGGCATAAGAACAGGTTGATGATTGCTTGAGCTGGTCATGCTACACACTCTGTAGTTACCAGCAGGAAGTCCTCCCGTAACCGTCGCGCTTAGAAGTCCCTTGTTGTTCCCAGCGTCGTTGACGCCCTTGAAGAAGACGAATGCTGTTGGGTCAGGTGCTGTTGTAGGCTGAAGACTGTTGCCCAGATCCTGGACCGTCAAATGTGTGTGGCCGATAACCTGACCGTTGGAAGCCAAGTCTTGAGGCGCGCTATAGTATGTAGCTGCGGCGTTGGTGAAGGAACCGGCTGTGAGACCTTTGGTTTGGATGGAGATTGTGAAGTCCTTGTTGGCGGCAATGTTCTCTCCGGGCTTTGGGGAGGTGATTATGCCTGATATCATATTTGCTGTGGAAGGAATCTTGCCCATAACTGTGTATCTGTTAGATAAAGCTCAAGTAGGAGGGAAAAGTCACATACCAATGCCATTACACGATCCTTGCTTCACTTGCAACCCATTAGTCAGTGTCTGACCGCTACAGAAGTTGATGAAGTTGGCAGTGTCTCTGATGATTGTGAGCAAATTATCATATATATCGAGGTCCAATACTCACGTCGCTGAAGCGGCTTGACCATCTGCTGGAGTCTGATTTCCGTCCGAGGCACTTCCAGTCTGGACCGCTTTCGCGTTCAAGCAAGTTGCTGCAGCAGCTGCATTGTTGTTTCCGCCATTTCCACCTCCGTTGTTTGCTTTCGAAGCAGCAGCACTCGCACTGGCTTTGGCAGCAGCCGCCGAGGCAGCAGCAGCAGCTCCATTGTTTCCGCCATTCCCTCCCTTGTTCCCTCCATTATTAGCCGCGTTGTTGTTCCCACCAAATCCGTTCTGACGGGCTACCAGACCATATCCAACCTCTGGGATAATGGACGACTCGCATGCAAGCGCTAGCGTTAGGGCGATAATAGTCTTTTGAAGTAACATGGTGAAAGAATGGAAACTCGTTGATCTACAATCGAGAATGTAAAAGATTCCAAGCCTAGAATTGAAGGAGTGGAATACACTACAGATCCAGTGCAGCTGAAGATTAAAGAAAGTAAGGTTACGTTCACGTTATGAAGAAAATAAGACGATAACGGAACAAAGAGAAACTCTTGCCAAGGGCAGCACCCGGGTCTATATACCGTCTCCATCATCTGGTGCACCGTCCGAACACGATACCATCTTGGCGTGGCAGGTTGTCCAGCCGAGTCTTGACTCGACTCTTGCACAGCTTGTCCAGATTTGTTTGGACCATACAAAAAAAGTTCTGCCTTGTTCCTGCATGGAAACTAGATGGGATGGCAGGGCATGCCGAGAGCCAAGGTGCAAGAGCGATGCTTCATATGATGTCGCTTAGGGTCGTTTCGTCTTGTGGCTTGACATTTGACTTCATCTCATTGATGGGATTGAACAGTTATGGTGGGGATAAGATGGAGCAGGGAAGGACAGCCGAGTAATTGAATGATAGATAACCTTAACGAGACCTCTTGGTTGTCTCATTAGTATGGAGCCCATCAGCAAATTGGAAAGATGGAATCAACAGATTCAAACTGATCCGCCTGGCCTAGAGAGGAGAAGGGGTCGACAGTAACGATCAAATACTTTTGGGATATCTATCCCCTTGCGACTGTGCAAAAATTCGCGCCGAGGATAAGATACACCGATTTTCCGGTATGCTGGTAAATTGCTGGTAGGCAGATGGTAAACACCACCTTTTTTCCTGACTTGGCTTGGTATGAAGGATGTAGGACCCATTTGGGTTCATTGACATCTCGGCAGTCTGGGATACTGGTGCAAGACTTGGCGGTCACACAAACGCACTGCAGCTGTGACCAGCAACTTTTTGTTTCCAAACGCCATGTGAGAGTTTTTCTGATTCGTGAAGATTTCATGAACAAGTCTTCCTCGATGTCATCGAAAGTGATTCCAAATTTTGAGCACTCACTCACTTGCCGTGCCAGGAGAGTGTGATCTCTAACATTGACTTCGAGGTCAGCCTTGCACTTGTCAAGGAGAATTTCGTCCGAGAAGACCCACTCGGGACAGAGATTCTGAAATCCTTGGCTCACATCCTTAAGTTTAATCATCCAGGATGTTCACGTCGGGAATGCCATCTGAATGCTAGCCGCCAAGCGCGCTATGAGGACCGCGCTCCACACTCAAAACGTTTCAACCTTCGGACGTGTCGCCCGAAAGATCAATCAAAGGAATTTAAACCGCCAAGCCGAAAATGGAAACGGCACACGTAACACTTGGCTGCTTCCTCAAGGCAAACACATTGATGCAATTGAAAGCTTCTGTTTATTAAAACTCTTCCGGAGTGCTAGTAGGTCCTCGAAGTCCTCGCCAAACGAAATTGTAAGATCTTACATTCAGGCGTCGTTTTGTGGGGGTGAATTCCATTTCAGTCAACCGAATGCATATGTGATTATGCCGAACGTTCTCCCAGATGAGCGCAAGTTGAACGCAAGTGAAATAACTTCGGTGACCTTGTAAAACTGCAGTGCTCCCGCATGCAAACTCATCACCTCACTCCCCATCACATCGAACGCCGCAACTTCTTGGCATAAATCATTCTCTCTTGACGGAAATTGATGTTGATCGTCTCGTCCAAGATCAGAGTTCCCCGGTGGACCTTCTCAAGTTTCTTCCAAGCCCGTAATGCTTTTGTCTTCCAGGCAGTGAATTGTTTCTTGCGATGCTCAAAAAATGCCTTCGTTAGCGATCGTGACGTATGGCGACCAATGACTTTCTGGAGCTGCCATCTTGCTTTCCCGGCTTTCAGATACCGCTTCCATGTTCGACGATGGATGATCTCTACGAGGTTTCGGTATCTGGTGATGAGGTTGAGTTCCTGGTGCAAGCTTCAGCTCTGCAACATAACTGGAGTGTGAGGTAGATACACACCTTGAAGGAAAGTGCACCACCATGTCTCTCAACTCTATAGATTTTCTTGATGTTCTTTGGAAACCAGCTGGGTAGCTCTTTCACGGATGGAAACCCGTTTTGTCTCTTGGACGTGACTTTCTCACTTTCAACTGCCACAACTTCTTCTTCTGTCTCGTCATCAGGAACAGAATCGTTCAGATATCTGATGGATCGTTCAACTGAACGAGCGCCGGCAGTTACAATGATTCCTTCAACATCGCCTTCATTTCCCTCAACGTCAGCGGACATATATCTCGCAACTTCGACTTCGCTCTCGTCCTCGGCAGTGACAAGTTGCATGGTGTTTGGGGTTGGTGATGAATCTCGATTCTTTGTACCGCAGCTCACTGATTGTGAGGAAGGGTCTGGAATCATATCGCGGATCTGATATGATAGATTCGAGGCAGTTACAGATCCTTGACGGTGGTGATTTTTGAACGGTGAGGGTGTGCGAAACTTGTATTCGAAAAATGAAGGTGACCGGGAAGCGCTTCAAAGTCGTTAAAGATTCAGAAGGATTATTGAGCAGTCAGAAAGATGTTTCTGACATCGTCAAAGCCAACGGAGAAAATTTGGAAAGCTGAATAGCTGAATATGAGAAAAGGCAATGTGGCTGGTAGGAAGTTGACTCTAGCGTTCGTCGTTCCTTGGGGTTTCAAGCCTGTGAATTGCTGAAGTGTGCCAATGCACGTGATGCAGGCAAGTAGGTACTTGGATCTGTGCTTCAGTTCCTTCTTGAGGATCTGAGAAGGAAATCAAGTGTTCCTGTTTGCTTGAATCCAAGGGAAAATGACAGGTCAGGATGTGACGATGCAATATGCTGAGCAGCCGCCCCGAACAAAGGCTGAGAGCAGGGTAGAGCTGCATTCCCAAGCCTCGAGCTCGAGGACAAGCATCATGGTATACACTGGGCTGTTGGAAGGATGCGTGTCTCTCTTTTTGCTTTTTTTGTGAAAAGCCGTCTAAATAAGAACCTGGAAGCGATTTACTTCACGGATCTTCTCCTGTTCGTGAACAGCGCCAGGCATTAACAATGATGCCTCATTTTGGACTACTCTTTGATCTCCTTGTCGCTCCAATTACTCCTCTATCAATTGACTCGATTAACATCCAGGAAGATCGACAGAGTCTTGCTCCATGGAGTGATCGTCCATCCTTACTCTTTGTTCTCCCTTTTGAACTCGTTTTAACGATGTACTTGTGTGGGTTTCCTCAAGTGCTTAGAAATCGGAAAGCTTCACCCCCTCTCACGACCTGCCCTCTGCCATGTAGGTAGCGGTGACGCAGAGGGATCTAATGACTTTAGAACCAATACCTCAAGGCCTTATATTCTATGTGAGCTGTAATTATTGTCTTCCTCAATTTCTACGGAATACTGACCACTTTGAACTAGATTCGAATCATGTCCATCCTTCATCTCCTTCTGCGAGACCCAGTTATCGATCGCCACACATACTGCACGAACAAGATGGCATTTGTCATGGATGTCAATTGTTTCACAGTTGGATCTGTGAGGGCTCGGCTCTCTGGGCGAAAAACGACTGCTGAATGAACAATCATTAGGCCCAATTCCGTGTGAGCAAAAGCCTGCGCGATCCTCCTCGGTGCCGGTACTGAAGCTCTCAACGACACGATGTGCAGCAGCATATATCTAAAAAGCTCTACATGGAATTCTTATGGTACACACACAGTGTGTTTCGGGAGTAGGACATCAGCAAGTTGAATTTCGTCCCATACTCTTTGCGCCGGCATTCTCTCAAATTGGGCTCGGCTTGCCATGGAAGTTGACTGCTGATCTTCCCGGCCGGCCGGCCTTTCGTGCAGCGAATCAGTTTCCGACGTTGTGGAAGCCGGGTTCTTTTCTCTGAAGTTGCTCTGGATGTCCTGCTGCTGGTTGATTTGGTATGGGGTACCAGCTCGTACGATCTACGTAGTATAGATTGGCTCTTGACAGCTGCAGTCAGTCATCTTGGAAGTTTTTCTCCATGACTCGCTATTGGGTAAGTTACAGGTTTCTCAAGTGCAATCTGAACATGGTCAGTAAATATACCTCCCAATACTTTTGTTCCGTCCTACCGAAATGCATTTCCATTTTTCCAACTCGATGTTTGTGACGAATGCGGTTTGCTCCCTCGAATCTTGTCGTCCCTGAAATGATAACATACAACGCCATTGGCACGGTATCTTTGTAAGCAGAAACATTCTCGCCTAGAAGCTGGTTTTCTCCTGGAGCTCATTCGTATAACCTCTTCGATATGGAGTTATTCCGACGCTCTGGATACGTCACCTTCATGCTCCGAAGAGATGACCAAAGAGCCCTTTGTGTGTCCTTTGTCACGATGCCCCAATGCTCCGTGTTACCGGGTGCCGAGCCTCTTTGCCAAACCCAGGTATTACTTGATATAGTCTCAATACATCAAGAGATCTGAAAAGCACTGACGTATCTTGTCTTGGGAGGAGATCAAATGACCCGACTGTCGGAAGATGGAGGAAAGCAGAGCCGAAGATGACAATCCAACTTCGAGAAGTCGATGATTCGGAACCACAAGTCTTGCTCATTGTCAACATTCACGATGTTAAGCTCTTCGAAGATGTTGCAGCCTTCAAGCCTTACCAAATTATACTGTGCTTCACATAGAGTATGACTGGCTTTCTCCTCACATTCACGCCGCAAGCTTCCACTCACATCTACAAACAATACCCCAACCAGGCGTGGAAACTCACAGCAAGAATTTTATTCTCAGGCTGTTCCAGAAACTGGAATCTCTTGCTGTGAGTATGCAATCTTTCTCTGCCCTTAGTCTCAACTAAACTAATCTCTTCAACACAGACATCAACCTCTCCGTCAATATCCCCCATCTGCATCAACACCAACAACATTCACCTCGACGATTCCTTCGGTCTTCTGCACAATGACGGATCCCACAGCCGTAGACTGGGCGAATTGGCGCAACTGGCCATGGCGTCCATGTTTCATGGTTGTCACTGCAATCTGGGTGACAACTGCCGTTCTTTCCATCGTCCCCGTCGTGTTGCTACTTCTCCTTCCTTCTCCAGCCATTGGAATCCCACCCACATGCTCCGGAATCAATCAGGTCTGCGGTGATTCTTCAATCTCTTTACAGCCTACACCAATTCTCGACAACATGCTTGTCTCGACTGGACGATAATAGACCCGCAATCTCTCAAACTCTGCCGACCTTGGATCATGACAAGTTTGGCATCCACACATTCCAGTCGAAACCCGTATAAAAATGCTAACCTACATCTAGGTTTCTGAATTCTCTACTTATTAAGGAGGAGTTTCTTCCTGCCTCGGCATTGAATGGCTACTGACGCGGAAGGAATTGTGAGACTCCGGCGCTCGGCTGCTTGTGATATACCTTCTACATTGCTTGCATTAGAAGCTCTCTACAAATGGTCGTTCATCGTTAGGGTTGATTCGATGCTAGGTGAACCAAACCAGCTGTATTCGTCAATTCAACTTGATCAAGACCAGAATGTTTCGTCATGTTGGTTGCGTTCAGAGATTCCTCCCACTGTCCGTGTCGACTGCTCAAGTCTGGCTAAGCGGTTGAAACACATCGAACTCCAAAGAAACGAACCCCAAATCTGCTTTTACAATGAATGCACCGGGTATCATGAGCCACTTTGTTCTTCTTATCTGTCACTTGAACTTAGTAAGCTTGCTTTTCGGAGATCTTGCCACACATGGACTAGAATATATTCAATTAACCGCAACCTTGTCACATCCGCCGTTTGCCTGAGACCTTTTCTTCCAAGTGGATTCTCGATGATTCATCACTTTTTTTTTGCATCTGTTAGTCTTCGTTCGCCATTATGCTCCTTCCACTTGTCCTCTACGCTGCGGCGGTCAGTTCCACAGACATCTTCAACTATGGCGCTTTTACCCAAACTGCAACGTACTCGATTGCCAACCAGCTTGGTTTCTTCGCTGCCTATGACTTGGATGTTGTCTATCACCAGGTTCCTAATTCCACTGCTGCGTACGCCTCTGTTCTCAGCGGAGAGTATGACCTACTCACTGGTACCATTGACAACGCCGTGAACTTGCGATTTAATTCTGGGAAGAACCTCACAGTGTTGGGACAGTTCGACCAGGGCCCTGATCTTGTTCTTGCGTCTATCCCAACCATCAGCAACATCTCGCAGCTTGTAGGAAAGCCGCTCATTGTGGATTCTCCTGTCAGCGGTTATGCTTATCTTCTGCGCAAGATTTTGAGCTCCTCTGGGCTCGCAAGCAGCGAATACTTCTTCCAGGTACGCTTCTTGGTTTTACACTTGCAGGAGAATTGTACGTTTTCAGGACTCATAAAAATTAGACTGTAGGTGGGACCAATCTCAGATATGCGGATTTGATCAGCGAGGGTTTGCCCAATGGATCTGCCGTCTATGCAACCATCGTCACGTATCCTTTCACAGCCTATGGAGAAGTCTTGCCAGTCCATCAGCAACCAAATATCCTCGCTCGCGTCTCCTCATTTGAGAATCCTGTATCTTCCTCCGCTTTTACTATCGCACAGTCTGCGCTTGACGATTATGGACAGTCTGATCTTCTGGTGCGCTTTATTAGCGCCATGTACGCTGCGAATTTGTACTTGAACCATCCCCGAAACCGAGAGTGCTCTACCAAGGCGATCCAGATTCAGCTCAATATCACAACTCCCACTGCTGCCCTCGAGTACCTCGCAGCCACCAACCTCACTTCTGGAGAGGTCAGTCCAGACAAGAAGTTTACGGTTAGTCAGGTGGGCTTGAAAAACATCATTGCCGTGAGAGAAGAATTCGGTGGATTCAGCGTGCCTTCGGATTTTGACTTTGTTGCCGCTACGGCTCCTGGCCCTGGCAAGCTAATTGACTATTCAGTTCGAGACAAGGCCGTTTCGGGGTTGAAAAGAGAGCTTTTGTCTGCTGGGTGCTGAGCATATGTCGGTTGTCCACTTCCTAGTCTGTCATTTTGTCCCTTCAAAGTCTTCCTGGTGTTGTAACATCTTTATGTATGCTGCCCCTTGGGCCGTAGATTGAGCAGGTACGGTCGACCTTTAGTACAAATGGGTAAAAAGAACGCAAATGCAGAAACGAGACGACTCCTGAGATGAAATCATGGTGGATGTGATGAGAGGATCGACAATGGCATTGAAATGTAAAGTCTGCAGTTGAAAGGCTACCATGAATTTACACAAACAAATCGCCAAGATGCATCTGCTAAGCATAGGCTTCATGGAGAGCATTCTTCGTCGTGTACAATAGACTAGACTTGCGCTGATAGTACGACTTCTTGGCAAATGATACATCATGATCCCACCTCTTACTCGAAGAAGCGTTGCTGTAGAGTATGACGCAATAGAGACTGGGGACATCATTTCATTTGTGCCCACAAACCAGCTCAATTTACGAAAAGACCACGACAATGAATCCGAGCGGGACGCGATCCGGTCTCAAGAATCATCACTTGATTGTGATGGCTACAAATGAGATTTGGGCAAGGATGTCGATCTAATTATCGGCTGGCGATGCGACATTTAGCGTTTGCAGAGGAATAAAACGCTGAATTGGGCTTGCAAGTCAAAGCTCACTGCGAGCAATGCCGAGATGTTGTACTGGATTCTCAAAGCTCACCTCATGACTTGATGATCGGAACGTAAACCATCACAAGGCAGAAGGAAGAGGTTAGTTGCAGGAACATAAAGGCGCGGGAAGGGGAGTTCGAGAATGGTGTGGCGGATGTCTAGGCACTTGCAGAATGGTAACCTCCGTACGGAGGTTACCCCGCGAAAATATACTTTCCCTTCACACTGCATCGCTCTAGTTGGAACGGTAATTGGAAGGGGAGTATCTCATGGTGGTACTTACAGATTGCTCGAACTCCTACGAGCCATCATGTCTTCATTGTCCTGCTCGAAACCCCACTATCGAGCCCCTTAGCCATAACTCCGGTGAAGATTAAGGTTAACTGGATCTGGCAGAACCCCAAGTAAGATACGCCATATGTCAGACATTTCTCCACCCTAATCGTTCTGCAGCTCTACCATCATGTCCGCAGACTCGACCTATGCATATATACCGCCCCTCGACGATCCAGCTCAAGATCCCGTTCCTGCCACAGTGCCGCGACTCCCGAATTCTGCTTACGAAGGTTTAGGGAGCTGCATCCATTGCCGCCGACGGAAGGTGAAATGCGATAAGAAGACACCATGTGCCAACTGCGTACGACTGGGCTTCCAGTGTGAACTCGCACCACGCAAACGAGCTCCGAGGCGACCTAGGAAAGAGGGAAATGGAGAGATTCAAAGTGCGAGAGAGGCCGAGCTCCTACAACGTTTAAATGCGCTGGAAGGTAGATACATCTACACCAAACCTATCAGGTTTTTGGCTGACATCTGGATAGGGGTAGTGAAGTCGTTGGGCGGACGAGCCAAAACCGAGAGCTCCAGATCTCAAGCAGATGCTGGCATCTCTGACATTACAAGAAGTGCAAGTTTGAAGCATGGATCCGATACTGGCAAGCATCAGGAGGACAAGCTCGAAAAGGATTTTGGTATATTGATGCTTTCAGACGAAGGGCAGAGTCGATATGTCAGCCGTAATTTCTTTGCCCGTCTTACAGAAGAGGTTGGTGCTCTTGTCCATAATCCAGTGGGTCGGGTGCTAATGCATCCAGGTGGACGATATCCGTCAGTTGGTGTATGAAGGCTCCCCGGAGGACGAGGAAACGGAATCACCTGGGACTGCCTCTTCTGTGGTCGAGGACGAACACCAAGGCTATGTGTTCGGATATAGCTCGTCAGCCATCAATTTGAGAGACCTTCATCCTCTTCCGTCACAACTTCCCTTGTACCTGAAGTTGTATGCTCAAAAGATCGATCCTGTCGTTAAGATGTTTCACATTCCGTCTCTGGAGAAACTTGTGGAGGAAGCTGTGGGTAGTTTGGACAACATTAGTCGCAGCAAAGAAGCTTTACTGTTCGGCTTGTACTTTTCAGTTATTATAAGGTAACCAGATTCCTACCTCACCTACACTTGTGCTGACTGCTTGTAGTATGTCTCCATTAGAAGTCAAGACAACTTTCGGTCTTGACAGAGCTGTAGCGATGAATCGCTTTTGCTTCGGTACTGAACAAGCTCTTGCTCGGGCTGGGTTTCTCGATACATCTGATCCCATGACACTTCAAGCTTTCGTGCTGTATCTGACCGTACTCCGAATCAAAGAAGATACTCGTAAAGGTTGGACATTGACTCGAGCAGCAATCGGCATTGGGCAGTCACTCGGTCTCCACCGTGATGGTACAGCATTTGATTTGCCTCCATTTGAGGTCGAAATGCGACGTCGCTTATGGTGGCAGCTTTTTATCCTCGACTTCAGGCTGTCAGAAAAACATGGAACAGAGCCAAGTATATCGGAAGGGTCATTCGATACCAAGCGGCCCTTGAATATAAACGACGCCGACATCTCTCCTGGCGATACAGATTTCCCCGAACCTAGAGTTGGTCTCACTGAAATGACTATAACACTCATTGGATATGAGATAGCTTTCGCTGCTCCTAATCTTCTCAAGTCACCAAAAGAAAGCGGTATTAGCGTTGCGGAAAAAGAGGAACGTATCAAACAGTACCGACAGCTTCTCGAAGAACGGTATATCAAGCACTGCACCGAGTTGACCCCAATTGCATGGATAGCTTCTATCTTGCCCAGACTGGTCATTGCCAAGGTGGAGACTATCTTTCTCCTTCCATACACTCGATCTATGAGCATGGATACTGGATCAAAAGAACTGAGCGACAAGATGTTTGTCACAAGCATTGAGGTTGTGGAGCTTCGACGAATGCTCGAGGCTGAGACAACCAAACACTGGCATTGGTACCTGGGCACCATCATCCAGTGGCATTCCATTGCATATCTGCTGAGTGAACTATGCGTTCGTGAGCCAGATGATAATGTAGCTCGTGCCTGGAACGTTTTGGACCTGATCTTCAAGGATTGGAGAAGTTTACAACAGCATGGAGCACCTGCTATTCTCCAGACGCCGATGAAGAAGCTGATAGCAAGGGCAAGGCATAAGCGAGCACTCGATCTTGAAGCTGCGAGAGCCGCTGAGGCCACGAGACTGAAAACCCCGTTACCAGAAGCTGGAGGCCGATCTCAATACTTTGATAATGTCGACCAGCAGTTCTTGGCTCCAACCACACTGGTCGAGCCGATGACCAATATTAGTACCACGTATCCAGAGGTTACAGCTCCGCAATCCTATCCAGATGAATGGGTGCAGCAACAGGTCGCCAACAATATTCCGACACCTTGGCTGCTTGAAGATACAGCGCTACAAGATCTGGGATTCAATCAGGCAGAGATCGGTCCCGATATGGACTGGGAACTGAATAACTGGATAGAGGATTTCACACCGCCTTACAGCGTATACGCATATCAATCTCTCGGTGGGTGGTAACGTAATTCTAGAACGACTTTTCCATATCCCTTGCATGCTTGATTTCTGTCCCTTCATAAGTATCCCTCATCGGTGCAAAATCTGGGTGTTCCTCTCTCATCGTCTTTGTAAATGCGTCGTGACTACCCTCCTCCACCCACCCAGTAACAAAAACATGTTCAAATTTCCCCTCCTCACAATCAATCCTCCACTCTTTCACCACCTTGAACGGCTTCGTCCCTTCATCAACCACGCTTGCTGACCTATGCACCACCTCCTGATACGTCTCCCTCGCGTCCCCTTTGATGAATAGCCTTGTAATTCCCAAAATCGGTGCCTCCAACGGCAACTCCTTCATACCTCCTTCTCCAATCTCAATGTGAATGATCCATTGGAATTCAAAAAGCTCGTTTTGTTCATCCAAGATCTCGGCTTTCTGAGGAGAAGCCAGGAATTCTTTGTGTCGAGCTAAAGAAGGCCAAACTCCAAGGATGTAGATCAGAGAAGGGTCTTCGATGCACCGGTAGAAGCGGGAGTTTGTATTCACTACTTTTTGGGCGAGGAGGGTTCGGGCCTTCTGGAGCGCTGAGAGAAAGACGGGGGATGTGTGAGGAAGGTTGGGGGAGGTTTTCAGGAGACAAATTTCGAGGATAGGCATTTTGGGTGGGCTTTGTGAAAGTGTATATACTGAGTTCGGACACTTTGATGGGTGTGTCTGACACTGAAGCCAGGAACAAACACGTAAGTGAGAGAGATTTTGATGAGGTCGGTTTCTAGTAGCGCTTATTCAGCTAACGATTAATCTTCACTAATCAAATTCCCCTCGCTCTTCCCATCCATTCATCATAGTCATCCACAGATCTTAGTCATAAGAAGTTAAATTTTGCCTTGAAATATATCTTCACTTTCAGAACAATCTTCAAGAGAGCATCTGGAAAGGTGGGGTACATCTAACACGTGTCGTACGACCCCACCTGCCACATCAGGATGCCGCCGGCCAGGCTAATCAGAAAAAGGCCGACGATTTTATTTCATGCTTCACTTCAACCATATTCATCCGATTCGATACCACAGCCACGCGTCGGATTGCCCTTCTCCCGAGATACAAGATTAAAATAAATAGATCATCTTGAGGGAAGTGGGTGTGGATGTGGCATGCGTGCGCGTGGCGCCGCTTTCCCGGTCGCTAGATATGGAAGCATTGAGGAGTCGATATCTTTCCCTTCATATATCATGAGATAATGTCTTTTACTCTAGCGGATTGCTACTACCAGCCTGCAATCTTATCATACTACTGCTGAGGTGCTCATTGATAATGCCTGCTGTCAATGAATCGAAGGCTTCATCGAAGGAGCGGATGTCCGAAGATACGATCACGGGAAGGACACCAGAAGTGGATGAAGTGAGTATCATGCTCAAGCTTGATTTGGAGCAAAATCTCACATTACTTTTAGCATGAATTTGACAGAGATTCTGCTCTTGGCGGCATAAGTTTGCAGTAGGGAGATTCCACTAGCCATCTTGAACCGAATCACCTGACTCTTTTCAAGAAGCTCAACACAGTCCGTGAACTCGAGCTTATATGAGCATGTTCAGGAGCATGGTCGCACTTATCATCGATATAAGCAGGGTCGTGAGTGAATATGACTGTTTCCTCGGACCTAAGGCTAACCTTACAGAATATCCTCTCCCAAATGATGATGTCGAGAAAGATAGATTAGTATGCATTCCCATTCTTAACTATTCTTAACTAACTTGTGATGGAATTTTCAACACGTCATGTTTAGACTCTTTCACAACAACAAGTTATTCCTTGCGCCTCTTCCAGAGAACACTCGGAAGGTCCTTGACCTCGCCACAGGGACAGGTATCTGGGCTACAGAATTCGGTGTGTCCTAATCCTGGCCCTACAATGAGTAACCTAAGCTGAGCTCTCCAGCGGATGAGCACCCTACATGTACGGTCGTTGGTACGGACTTGAGCCCAATACAACCTGACTAGTAAGCTCCCGGTAATGTCCCAGAGCATTTCAATTACTCACACCCTTAGCGTCCCTGAAAATTGCTCGTTCATTATCGACGACGCGGAAGATAACTGGGTGTTTCACCAACAATTTGACTACATCCATGCACGAGCTGTGGTCAGCTGCTTCAAGAATCCAAAAGCAGTCTTTCAAAGAGCTTTCGATGCTCTGGTCCCTGGAGGAATCCTCGAGCTCTACGACCCCGTATTTCCATTCCAATTCCTTGACCCTCCACCGCCAAACTCACCTCTTGCCGAATGGAACAAGCTCATTATCGAAGCTGCTGCGAAAGCCGGTCGGCCGTGGACGAATGGTGCAAAGTACAAGTCATGGCTACAAGAAATTGGCTTTGAAGGCGTAGTTGAGAATAGAGAACATTGTCCTCTAAGTCCGTGGGCGAAAGGTAAGAAGAGCAAATACATGTCATTGTGGTTGTCACATGATATGTTGATTGGAATTGAGGCATGGTCTCTTGCTTTATTCACACGGGTGCTGGGCTGGGAAAAGAGCAGATTGGATATCCTTCTGGAAGGAGTCAGAGAGGATATCAAGAACATAAAGATACATGCTTACCTCGTCACGTAAGTTGGCAATCTCCTCAAAGTGGGAACTCCTGCTGACATTTAACAGAGTCTCAGTTTATGGTAGGAAGCCTATGATTTGAATGCAAAGTTAATTGAATGTACGAATGCGAGCCAAGATTCTGCCTTTCTGTGAGTTTGGAGTCCCAGTGAACCACAACCAGACTTTCTTTAGCGAAAGGTAATTAGGTTATTCCATTCTCTATTCACGATTATGTTAGGGGTCAGCCTGTTATATTGTAGTCTCGGGCCTGCAGTGGAGCATCGTAGGGTCAAGAGAACACTGCGTGTACGACGGCTCGTCATCTCATACCACATGTCACGTAAGGATTCAAAGAATGAAAGGAATAAAGTGATTCAAACGATTGCTTGGATATGTTGGGTCTTTGTTGCATGAGATGTGCCATGCATTTCTTCTTGTCTGGGAATGCAAAAAGGGTGGCTGTAAAGACCACGACGGGGTATCAGGGCATGAAGCGCCTTTCCAAGATGCAACGGTAGCCATAGGGAGAGCGCCCAGGGGTATTTTGGATTAGATTTGGATCTCCGCGGGTGGATAGGCTACGCTTATGAGTTGGGTCACACCGGAGGCAAGCCTTCCACTACTGGATGTGCGAAGTGGGGTTTTGACAAGGCAAAGCGGATGGCACATGTCGCGGCCTCTGGGGATGCGAAGACATGAGAATCTTATTCTTTAGTTTAATGTGCGAATGTCCCATTTACTCAAAGTTCTTAACCAACATCGCTTCGTCAAGTCTCCATAGTCGATCAATTTGTTGCATTCATGACTCGAGACCCACGAATTATCAAACAGCCTCGTTACTCGCAACCGATTTGAGCTTCTGCTCCATGATCGATGCTCTCATAGCATCCATAGCTTCACGCTCCGCCTCCTTATGCTGCTCCTCGCACTTTCCCACCAGCTCACTCCCCTTCTCATTCAACATCATGGCCTCCTCCACTTTCCCCTGTCCCACCAACGCCTCCATCAAATGCCTCATACACCCCAACACTCTTGGATTACTCTCATGAAATCTCTCTTTCATCTCCGGCAACAAATCCGTCAACACGGGTTCTGCCTCTTCAAATTTCCCCTGCTTATTCAACGTGTAGCCTAGATTACTCTTCGCTCCCAGATTAGGTAAAACCTTTTTGTCAGAATCCAAAACAGTGTTCAATATCTCTTTCCATGATTTCTCAGACTCAGCAAAGGCGTCTCGCTTGAGTTGTGCGTAAGCGATGTTGTACTTTGTGGCGAGGATGTCGGCGTTTGGTTTCCCATTCGAAGCCGATACTTTTGCTTTGTAGCAATTAAAAAGTAGCTCTTCCGCGAGGGAGAACTCATTTTGTTGCAGGAGGGTTGTTCCTAAAGTCGAGACTGCGGAGAGCGAGGATGGGGAGTTGGGATCCTCGATTATAGCACCGAGAGCATCTGGAGAAAAGTGGTTCCTGAGGCAAGTGCGGAGGGTGGGGGTAAAAGTCGTCCAGAAGACTGGGGGAGAAATGATTTGTGCTGCCATGTTTTGATTTATATTGTGACGTTTGAGATTTGAAAAGGTCAGAATGGTGGGGCAACTCTCCTTTAAATGCATGCGGGGTTGGCGTTGCTCGCTTAGGGTCAAATACTGCTGCCTTGGTTGGTTTGGGTCGCATAAAGAAGACCACTTAGATTGGGATTTATTCATCTGCCTTGTCAAATAAGCTCACGGTAGGTAGATAAGGTCTTCTAAATGTATAGGATAATGCATGCAACTCCTCAAATGCTATCGCTGAAGCCAATTCCCAACTCCCGCTAATGCTGTGATAGAGAAAGAATATTTACAGGCAGAGAAATTGAATCCTCCGCTCCCTAAACTTCGCGCCTGTACATGGGCTGCCAAAAAAGATACTCTATGTAGATCAACGCGGTGCTCATTCCAAAGGGGTTCTCGATCTTGTGGTCGAGTTTTCCATATGGTTCCCTCATATTCATCACCCCTTCACACCCCTGTTATCTCCAATGTCTGTCTTCTGATCAGTCCTTAGCTAATCCGTCTTTGCTTTGCCCCTCCACAGAATTCCTGCAGTCCTTAAGATCATGACGGAAGAGCACTCTTCAAATATCCACTAACCACACTTAACCCGCCACTGGCAACAACCTCCTCTCCCGTCCCATTCTTCAGCCAACACCCCATGTTTCGACTCGGCATCTGCGGATCGAACATATACCAACTCGCGCCCACGCATCCAGTTGCAACCGCACAAGCATTCAGACAAGAATCAAAGGAGCTTTGTATCGAGTTCGAGAAATCGATGATTTGCCCCGAATCCGAGGACAGGATGGACGTTGAGCACACGGTGAGGAAAGTGGAGCCCGTTTGAGAGGTGTAAGTTGAGTTATTAATTAGAGGGCAGCCGGATGCGTCGATTATGGTTGTTGCTTGGGCGGGTGAGGAGGACGAAGTTGATGTTGATCTGGAGAATCAGCAATTTGACATTGTTCAGCACGAAATTCGGACAAACTCACTTGGATTTCTGGCCTGAGAGAACAGCACTCGCAACTCCGCCGCCAATACCTCCTCCTAGACAGAACGTAATAGCGACTAGGATGATTGTCGTCACGAGACCGAAAACTCTTCTCGAATGGACTTTTGGTTGATATGGCGCTGCATCATCTTGTATAATTTGCGGGACGAGAGTACTACTGCTATCTGGCTGTTTACTTTTTCGATCGCTGATTGAGCTCAGCCAACTGTGAGCGCGACTGTGTCCCGATAAATGCGTACTGGCCTGGTAGGTAGATGGTGAAAGGTTTGATAGAGATTCGGAATTGGTGGTGAGGAATTGTCCTGGAACAACTTCAGGAGCTTCGCTGGACACACGCGATGGCTGCATCGTGACACGACAATTTCAACCTCAATTGGAACATTGGCGCAGATTCAGAGAGTGGAGTTCCCTCCCAACAACTTCATGAGCTGAGCAGCCATAGTCGTGAGGATGGACTGCTCTAAATGAAGATGATAGAAGAAACAGTTTTTCATCCCATCTTTTCCCAGGAGGCGGAGTCGATCATCCAATATTTCTTGTGTAGTATTTATGCACCCAAAACAGACTTTATGCGGCAAATTGGCACGGATTCGGAGTTTCTAATTGGTGTTTTCGTGTTCAGAAAGAGAGTGCTGACGCTGTGCCGCACGAGGGTCAGGTACATTAAGGTACAAGCGCGATCAAGATTCTTGGCAGTCAGCTGGGTGGGGAAAAAGTCTTCGTCGGCAGACTGCGCCTGGGAAATGGATCGCCGTAGGGCTGTGTGGATGTGCGAGCCCCAAGCTGGTATCCAATGACAGTCGGCGTGTCGTACATTCAAACGTTTGAATTGAGAATCAAAAAATAGTTCTCGATCACAGAGACGTGGATCAGGATATCAATGCTTTCAAACCGACCATACATTAAGGTGATGAGATCGAGCTGAAAAACAAGAAACACGAACAGGGCTGACAAGAAAAACCTCCTGGTATCTCGCAAAGTATAGGTACGCTAGCAATCGAGAACGTTACTTTTGTAGACATGAAAGACATCAACATAACAATAAATCTTCAGACCGTGCCTCCAATACCATTATTTCTCTCCTCGCAACTCTTTACGACCTCTTCCAAGGCCCTGATAAATAACTTTCCATTGCTGAAGCCTGGCCCACTATCATCTAGCTCGGTTATGTCTACAATTCCGAGATTCGAGTCCATAACGCCGGTGAGGCAGTATATGCATTTTCGTAGTATTTGTTGTAAAGCTTGTATGCGGATTTTGAATTGAAGCTGTCGTTCTGCGCTATCGCCTGTTGGATCGGAATCTTGGAACTCTATGCCCAGCACGTTTGCTGCCTTCGCTGACAGAGGAGAAGAAGTCCAGTGAGGCGTGTCTCGTCGACGACCGGAAAACCGGTTGGTTCGTGCCTTCTGTGTGGGAGGGGAGAGGGAAGTGATGAATATATGTGCGATTATGTGTGCGTACAGGGCTGAACACATGAAATCCGACGTTGTGGGGAATATTCTGTGTAATGGTGAGAGATCTGGTGGGTATAGGCAGGATGGTGATGTGGAGATAGGCAAGCTTGAAGATCGTTTGCTTGGAGACGACCGATAAGGCGGCAGGCTGCCCGCTGTAGAGGAAGAGAAGTCCCTGCGATGAGATGAGGTGTTCTGACTTCTCGGTTGACCAGTTGGCTGGTATGATGGTGGGCGAGGGAAGTCTTGTCCGAAGGGAGACTTTAAGAGAGAGGTGCGCACTGTAATCATGGGAGGAGAAGTGGATTGTATGTTCCTTGTTCGAATTGCGGTGATGCAAGGACTATCGGGTAGGATTATTGCAGAGGGGAAGCTAGAAGTCAATGCTTCGAGGGAGCCGATGATGTCTGTTAGCAAAGGTTGAGACATGTTGGGATCAGATAATGGCCATTGGTCTCCGAGGTTATGAGTAGAGAAGTGCGTATTTTCACGCATCTTTGCTGGCTCTGTCGTGTCTGCTGATCGCATTGCAGGTGATCTATGTGGTGATTGAGGTGGGCTTGGCAATGAGAGGTCCAGGCGACGTTTTGATAGCACTAGAGTGTTCGTATTTGTCTCATGAACATCTGACGCCATCTGAGCATGGTGGTTCCAAGGCCCAGAAGGTGTAATGGGTGGGGTCCCCAATGTGGCCCAGAAGTTGTTTTCGGGCATTGATGTCCCCATTAGTGAGGATGATCTCGTCGGGATACGCAGTGAGAGATCAGATGGATGGTTGGGATTGACAGAAAGGTCAATTACTTGTGCTTTAGAGGGAGATAGGGCCGTGGCGCAAGCCTGAACTGTCAGCAGTGACTTTGTCCGAAATGCGTAACACTTACAAGTATTTCATCTTCATGATCAAAGCTGCTGCTAGTATCGCTAAGCCAACTCTCCACTGTACGTTCAGCAAACTGATTATCTTTGATATCGTCGGCCAGTGCCTCATCTACTGAACTATTCTTGCTCATCGGACTCCTAAGCCACACCGACTCATTTTCATACAAGGCTTCGCCGGAGCATTGGAAAGATAACTCGGACCACCGAGGTGTTGGATTCGTACTCGGTGCTTCCGAGACACACTTGACTGTGCAAGGAGTACCTTCAGTGTCATCCTAAGAATTATCAATAACCGCTTTGTGAAGGCAGGTATCTGTGGACTCACCTCTTCATCCTCGTTGTCTTCTATCTTGTCCCCCTTCAAGGCGACAAAGTCTTGAATAAGTTCATCTGCATCGCATATCGACCCTGGCTGTGAACAATTAAAGCACACATCATTCTCAGAAAAATAGGCACGACTAGGAACGGGAGATCCGGGTTCACTGTAGATTGGCGTATCCCGGTATTGTTGTGATCGTTTGCGTGACTTTAAAGAGTCTCTTGCACGGTCCCCAATGCTAGAGTATTCGATATCTTGAGAGATTATCCTTCTTCCAAACGTTGACCTCTTCGTAGGCTCAGGCGACGGCCAAGTATCGAATTCTGGTAATGTTGGTGACAATAGTTTGAGTGGCAACAGCGCCTTCATACCCGGTACTGATCTTTTGATAGCGCCAAGAGATAGTCGACTTGCAGAACTAGAACTTCGTTCCATTGACATCGTGGTGTTATCTTTTGAGTACATCTTAGCCCGATCGTGCAAAAGCTGAAGAGATATGCGTCGTGACGTTGAGCATGCACCCTCTAGAATGTTGGACAAAGGTGAATCATATGTATTGCGAAGCCCATGCGGCTGTGGAAACCCTGAAGAGTGGGAGTATTGGACATCCTGGCAACCAAGAGAAGGATCTAACGCCATGATGACCCTTGTCTCAAGAGATCGAGCCACTGAAGCCCGGTGTTTGTAGAATGACGAACGAAATACTCGCTTTGACAAGTGATAAGTGATATGGAAGGAAAAGAAGAGAGAGCGGAAGCAACGCGGCGCAACAGATTCTTGTATATTCAAATTACGGTGAGACGTCTTGATACCACTTTGATCATGAATAGTTCAGAGAATCGCTTTTGTGTCTGAAGGGAGAGGAAGAGCTGAATCTCTCTGGCACCCACAACACAAGTCACCTGCAGGCGTCGTGGTCCCAGTGTTTTGGTGTGGGTCAGATGTCAGCTCGTCAAGGACAGAAAAGCAAGGAGAGGCTTAACGTGGCTGCGAACTACGAACCACCAACAACATCCGATGACAGGAGATCGGTTGCGGGGGAGATCTGGCTGCAGGTTGCTGGATAGGTTTGTGACAGGATATTAAAGGCTTCCTTTTTGACCGCAGAGCACCTGTAAGGGGGTGGGAGCGCATCGGATGCACCCCTTGGCCACGACCGAAGAAGGCGTCGACGATAATTCCGTACGTCTGTCAGGTCTTAGGGAAGTCGTACAAATATTGTTCTCTGCGTGTTCTTTCTGAGGTATGATGGTTGCCCGGGGGAAGGCTGTTATGGTGCACTCAGAGAACGATATATCTTCAGAGATGACACACTAATGCGCACCCTCGTGAGAATTTTGATTAAGAAAGACACTTAGGCTCAGGGGCAGGGGCTTCAGGAGAGGATACGAAGGAGAATTGTTTTTTTTATCTCGGTCTCGGTGATGTTTGGGGACTGCCCCTGGTAAGTCGACGACTCGTGCCGCCGCTGCTGCAACAACTGTCCGTCGTAGGTAGGGCAGGATCAGGATCAAGATGAAAGAGAGTGTGTGAGCTGGATTCGAGTGTGAGAGCATGGGTAAAGGAGTATTGTTGAGGACGGATGAAAATAAATAAAATATGATTAGGGACAGAGTTGGAGCTTGCTCACCGTGAGGCCCAGATTGTCCGTCGATGATTGGGTCAACCCAGGAAAATTGTTTTGCCGAAAAAGCAACCAAAAAAAATCCGAAAATAAAAATGTTCCTAGCCATCATCGCATCCACCAACATCCCTCCACTCACCTCCATTACGACAATACCTCTTGAGATTCAATTCCAGCAACCTGGAAATACCACTCTCCACTCTCCGGCCCCTGCGAATCCCGACAAAAGAACATCGAGCGTCTCTCCCTACAGGAAATCCTCTCCCCAAGGCTCGACTTTGAGACAGGACCCTGCCTGTGCAAATCTACACAAATTCAATTTTGATCAAGGGATCGTATATGATATTTGACGGCTCATCTTTATCCTAGTGCGGCTTCTCCGAGACACTCCTGTGCCCCGGCTCTTCCTCCGAACCGTCGCATTCCATCACGTCCCGCTCTACAATACAATCATGTTGTCCGAAGCCTTCATCACGGCCATTCGAGCCCAACCGAAGACTGCGAACACGGCAATTGCGAAAGACATTGGCATCTACCTCCACGAACTACATCCTACACCCACAATCAGATCGTCTTTCAAGAAGAGTTCTGCGCCAGTGAATGCATTAGCAGTCAGCTCAACCCATATCTTTGCGGCCCAGGCGGACAAGGCAGTCGTTCATGTCTACTCGAGAGAGCGTGGAAACCAGGAAGCTCTCATCTCCTTTCCAGAGCGAATACATAGCTTGACTTTGATAGGAGACACCGTCCTGGCTCTTGGAACGGCAGAGGGACGGGTCATATTGTGGGAGGTATGTTAAATAACTGGCTGTGAGTCTCGGAATGGCATTGCTGACATCTTCAGGTCTGCACAGGTAGACAAGTCTCGACTCCTGCCGCGCATTTCCAATCGGTCTCGACTCTTGCTGCAACACAATCCCATCTGCTGAGCGGCTCCGAAGACTCCAACATCCATGTCTGGTCCCTGCCGCAGCTCTTATCCTTATCGTCCAAAGAAACGTCCGAGCCCCTTCGCAGCCTATCCAACCACCGTGCGGCCATAACGAATCTGGCTCTGGGCCACAGCGCAAGTACGACAAACATCTGTGTTTCAGCAAGTCGGGACAACACGGTTGTTGTTTGGAATTACCTCTCGGGAGATCTGCTTCGGACATTTCTCCTCCCTTCAACGCCTCTTTGCTTGGCTGTAGATCCGTGCGATCGGGCGGTGTATGTTGGCTTCGAAGATGGATCTGTACAATTGATCGAGTTCCTTCAATCCAATTCCGCGAATCACCCTCTCTACGATCCAAAGCTCCAGAATACACCAATGCAAAGCACTTTGGTTCCTTGGACGGCTCCAAGCGACGTTGGCTCAACACTCTGTATCGGGCTCAGCTACGATGGGACATGCTTGATATCTGGACATGCTTCCGGCAAGATTGCTTTTTGGGACACTGGCCGAAGATTGTTTTCTGCGGAGATTGCTGATCTAAACGCTCCTGTCACTAATCTCCTGATGCAGTCTCTCCTTCCCAAGAAATTGTCAACAAAGGCTGCAACAGTGGTCAAGCCGAGACTTGGTGAAGGTAATTATATCTTCACCGCCCAATTGACCGGTTCATTGGGTGTGAGTAAATTTGATCATGCCGTGAGTACTCCTGGATTTCCAGCAGAGATGCTTGAAGATGCGATATTAAGGTTCTCCCAATTCTCCCAACCCGCGGCTGCATCTTCAAGCGGACATGAACAGCTTCGCAAGGAGAACGAGGATCTATGGAAGATTATAAACGACCAGCGAGAGCTTCAGAAGAAGACTTGGGAAAAGTATACCAAGCTTAAAGCCAAGGAAGCTTAATTGCAGGTTCGTGTTTCAGGTTGCGCTTCATCCAGACTCGTTGGTGTTCCAAATGCATTTCCAGCCGCATTCAACCTCCACGCTCTAGAGTATGATGCCTTGATCTATTTTGGCTCAAAATGTCAGTGTACTGTAATCTTGGCAACGATAAGGTCGTTATCATTGCGCACCCACGCGGCACGCTCTAGATGCGATTGCTTTGCATCTCCAAGTGTCGCATAAGATCGACCCAACCGTGCGAAGCGAAAGCTTGCCTCATGATCCTGAAACCAGTACTTTGCTTGAAGGTGAGTTTTCGCCTAGGATCTTGTCCATGGCATAGCTTGACCATGACCTTCACAAACTCAAATGGTTTGAGAGCCGCCGGCGTTGTGGATGCTCAACCACTGAGGCCACGACTGCCGATTGATTGACGGTACGATCTGGTGGGAAGGACGAGCTCCGGCCGTCTCGCGCTTCATTTACCTTCCAGTATGTGGTTTCAGTTCAGACTTGTGGGGGCAGCACAGCCGTCGGAATCAATCTCATCCTCCATGGCCCTCATTACATATCAATGAGAGCTGCCATAATCTTGACAAGTCAGATGCTCTAGCCTAGCACCGGGAGGGAAAGTCAACATGCGGATCGATGCCGTTTTTCAGATTCTTGCTGCCCTGGTGGTAGCGACATCTGCATCTCCAATTACAACGACCTCGAAGCATGTGGTTCACGAACGAAGAACTGTACCTCCCGCAAATTGGAAGAGGCACACGCGGCTTCACCCCGAGTCTGTCTTTCCAATGCGAATTGGACTCGCCCAGCAGAATTTGCACCGTGCTGAGGAGTTCATAAACCAGGTTGCACATCCTGAATCTGCCGACTATGGCAAGCACTGGTCTGCTCACAAGGTAGCAGAGACTTTCGCACCTAGTCGCGACACTATTTCTGCTGTGAAAGAATGGCTCCACGAATCCGGCATCGCTATGGAGAGAGTCCGATTGACCCAGTCCAAGAATTGGTTGACGTTCAATGCAACAACGGACGAGGCGGAACGACTTCTGCAAACCGAGTATCATCTCTACAAATCGAACACTGGCCACATTCATGTTGCCTGCGACCAGTACAGCGTTCCCCAGCACCTCTCGGAACACATCGATATCATCACGCCGACCGTGCACTTCGATCGAAAGATTGATGGACCTCGTCGAACCTTGCACAAACACGAAGATTTGCTGCCACCTCCAATGCGTGAGCTGAACAAGCGTGCCCTAGAAAGAAGGGGTGGAATACTTGGTTCCGCTAATGATCAGTCAAACCCCAAACAAGGTCCTCAGGTTCTCAATGCCCTCATGACATTGGAGAACTGCGATACTATGATCACTCCACCATGTCTACAGGCTCTCTACAACGCTCCGCCAGGGAGCATGTCAATGAAGAACAATACCCTAGGAGTTGTCGAGTACACCCCCCAGGCATTCTTGCAAAGCGACTTGGACATGTATTTCAAGCAATTCGAGCCTCGCCTTGACGGAGTCTCTCCCAACACGAACCTCATCGACGGTGCTAGCATTCAAACGAAGAATCAGAGTTTCAGTTTCAACGGCGAGTCAGCTCTTGATCTGGAGTTCGCTATGACCCTGATCTTTCCACAACAAGTCACACTCTACCAAGTTGGAGATCTGGTAAATGGTGGTAGTTTCAATAACTTCCTTGATGCTATCGATGGAAGCTATTGCACATTCGAGGGTGGTGACTCCAAAGATCCTAGCGTCGACGGCCAGTATCCCGACTCCCTTCCCGGAGGCTTCACAGGTGCTCAGAATTGTGGAGGTTTCGCATCGACCAATGTCATCTCCACAAGTTATGGATCAAATGAAGCCGACTTGACCGCCAAATATGAGCAGCGACAATGTCTCGAGTACATGAAACTTGGCCTGCAAGGTGTTTCTATTCTATATTCGTCTGGGGACTTCGGTGTTGCTGGCAATGGTGGACAGTGTATCGACCCAGTCACTGGTGCTTACAACAATGGCACGAATGGTCTTTTCAACCCTTCGTTCCCAGGTACATGCCCGTACGTTACTTCAGTTGGCGCCACACAAATCGTGAATGGCTCAACAGTTCGCACACCAGAAAGTGCTTCTGAGCGAGTTATCTTTTCCGGTGGTGGCTTCTCAAACGTTTTCGCCATGCCCTCATACCAGCAGAAGGCTCAAGCAACCTACTTCGCCGAGCATGCTCCCGCTTTCGGCGCAGATCGATTCAACAACTCTCAGAAAGTCCGTGGATATCCTGACGTGTCAGCGAATGGTGTCAACTACGTTACAGCCGTCGACGGGAAGTTCTCCCTTGCATTCGGCACTAGCGCCAGTACTCCCACCTTTGCCAGCTTACTCAACATGATTAATGAGCAAAGACTTAATGCGAAGAAAGCATCAATCGGATTTGTTAACCCAGTCCTGTATGCCAATCCACAAGTTTTGAACGATGTAACGAATGGTGGGAATCAAGGGTGTGGAACAGCAGGATTCAATAGTACTGTTGGATGGGATCCGGTGACTGGGTTAGGCACCCCTAATTATCCTGCTATGTTGGATTTATTCATGGGCTTGCCTTAGACAGGTTTATGAGCTTTGCATGATGGAGTTTGGAGCTGGCTTTCCTCTTTTTGAGCGTAGAGGGTTGGTAGATTAATACAGCTATTCTTCTTGTACTACAAGAGTGATTGTTACGGATCACCTGGATCACTTGGTTGACACGTGATCACTTGGGTATGTGTTTTTAGCGCCAATACCCCCAGGCTTCCACGTGATCCCCCTTAGGGACGAATCAGGCTTAGAGCTTAAGCATGTTTCACTCTGGCGTATATAAGCTCTGACTCTCCCACTCCCTTCTTCTTTCCTTACCTTTAAATTCTAAGAGATAGCCAAATCGATTCTTCGTCTACGTACTGAGCTTCCCACCGTGCTGTCACAGTGATGTTCTGGCTTGGAGCTCAGACAGTGATGTGTCTTGTTGTGTGCTGCATCCCTTGCATTCCACGTCCTGCCTCGAATATCCTCATCCAATACCTCTAACATGATATCTCCACCTGCATCATGAGGTCGACCCTTCTATCTCGGGCGCTCAGCTCCTTAGATACCTGGGTAGGTACTCCAGCCAAGTGTTGACCTGGGGTTTCAAAGACAAACTGTCACGTGGTAAATACAAGGCCATCCAATTAGCGCTCGGTTGCGGTTCTTGTTGCATGTCGCATCAAATTCGAATTTCCTAATGTGGCGCTGTGAAAATGCAACGCCTCAAATCACAGCACCGCGGCACATTCAAAAGTGCCAAGAGGCTCTGCTCAAATCCTCTCAATTAGACACCCAGAACTATCGTCATCATATTCGTCCGATCAGATTCTGTATCTCATCATAACTTCGCCTCCTCTTTCTTCACCATCCTTATCCACAAAGAATCGGCCTTAGCCAGTACAGTCCCCTCCCCATCTCTAATCTCAGCATCCATCAAAAACTTCTTCCTCTTTGCATCTAGCGTGCCCCTACTCTTTGCAATCACCAACACCGTCTGCGGGGTGGCGATCGGCCTCAGATACTTGACGTTCATGTACGCCGTCACTGTATTAACACTCAACGGATCACCTGTGCTGTGGTTTTTGTTCACAGTGAGCAAGGTTCCGATCACATCGTCCATGAGTGTAGCGATTACGCCGCCGTGCAACATCGCTGGGCCACCGTTCATGCCGAGACCGAGGGTCATGAGGCTGCGGACTTCGGGGATCCATTGTGAGTCTGGGAGAGGGTGAGAGTGCAGGGACAGGCAGTGAGATATGGTGGAAGGGGTTTGGAATGTGGTTGCGAAGAGGGAATCTTCTGTGTTCGCTTTGAATTGGCGGGAGAAGGTTGGTGTGATGATGAATGCCGGCCCGGAGAGGATGGACATGCACCATGGGATGGAGCGGAAGTGAGGGAGATCTCGTTCTTCCATGGCTTGATTGTGCTTTATGATCTGAAGAATGGTTGCTCGGAACATTCACCAGTTGGGATGGATATCGAGGACTTGAAGCTTGAGATGAAAACGAAATGGCGGGCCTCGGCTCAGGACGAAAGAGGTGGGGGCCAAAACTGGTTAGCTTTGGGAACTCGCTAACCCTGACTCGCTTGGAAGGAGCGACGGGGGACAGCTTGCCTTGTCTTGTGAGGAAATCAGATGGGGAGCACTCGACGTTGCTATGAAAGAATCATCGAGTATTTTCATTATCACCCGCCACCATGGCCACCCATTCTCCCGAAGACAGCTCTGACGACGAAAAGCTCACCGCAGAGCTGGAGCAGTCGACGAGCATCCATTCCAATGACTTTCCAGAAGTCTTCGTCACCGTCCGCGAGCTTTCTTCCGACGAATGCAGCGACATCATTGTTACGCCGAATCCCGCGGGTTCAACATCCTTGATCATATCAATCGAACCACCTCCCGACGGCGGCGAGGAGGAATCCAAACCTCCAGAAGCGAACGGCTGGGTTTCGCTGCCCTTTCTCGTACGAGGTATCGAAGACCCAAAGGAACGAGTAGATCTGTTCGAGGTGTGGCGGTATATGATCACATCAGATGTTACCTCGGAGGTGAAGTCAAGACAAGATCAGATATGGAGGATGGAGATGGAGGAGAAATTGGAGTGGATGGCCATCGAAGATAGGTCCCTGTCAGACATGCTGGATTTGGTGCTGGCAATGGAGAGCAATGTATCTGCAAGAGATGCACTGATCTTAGTCTTCGAGGCTATTGCGCGTGTCGACAAAGACGAGTTGGATTGGATGAATCGACAACAGGTCGAAGCTGAAATAGAAGAAGACAACTCTAGGGAGATCCACGAGACTTCAGGTGTGGATAGTGCTGGCGAGGAAGCTTTTCCTGTACAAGAGACAGACGATGACGTATTCCAAGCAAGCTTGGAAAAGGAGATCCACGAGGCAGTTCTGTCCTTAGAAAGAGTAGCTTCAATTGCATCCGACATCGTGGAGGAAGAGAAGCTGGAAGTGAAAAATCTATCTAGCTCAGATGAACGACGGGAAGGAAGCGATAATTTGCGGATTCAATTGATGGTCAAGATATACCAGCAGGAAACCGGCAAGCTTGCAGACGTTGAAGAACAAGACGATGCCGCTGAGACGAAAGTGGGGAATCCTGTTGAAGCAACGCCACAACAGAACCTCCATGAGTCTCATGCTGTGGAATCCCCGAATGATCTCACTGATACAAGTCTTCGCGAAGTCGACAAAGCTAGGATCAACGATGATGCTCCAGAATCCGTCCAAGACGCTGTCACAAGATCGTTGAACGAAGTCCTCGAACTGGGAAACTCCGACGATAAGAGCATACATATCATTCACAAAGACGGCGGACATGCCAAAGAAACCCGACCTCATATCCAAAACGATTCAAACGAGAATATCAAGGGAGATTCCCCTGATAATGAAAAGGCCGAATTTGACATCTGTGACACGATTGACGAAGGTGGCTCAGAGAAACCTTTCGACCCAGACGAGACTTTGGAAGAGCTTGACAGTGATGAAGGAGAGAACACGACACATGTAGATACCAAATACACTCTCAGTGAGCACATCGAAGTTATACCTCCGGACGAGAAGGCCATGTCCACAGCCATTGAACAAGAGACAGATGGTCCTAGTCATCCAATTGGAGAAGAAGATGTTGAATCAGCCATGAAACCAGAGGAATTAGACGAATTGTTAGACGAATTGTTAGTTGAAGACAAGGAAGCATGTAGGGGTGAGATTGGCGAGAGTGTCGCGACCGTCCATGTTCAGTGCGATGAGACCTGCCAGGCTTTCATGTCCTTGCTCTCGACAATGGAGGAATTAGATCTCCCTCCAGATAAATTTTGCGGTCTTCTTGCACAAGTCTTTCCCACTGTCGCCGAAAGTAGAGCCCACGAGAGTACCGAGGTTCTCTCAAAATTGGGCAAGTCACCAGCGAAAGGGTGTCTACTGAAAGAGGAAACCAAAGAGTCAACGAAAATTCTCATCCAAAACTTCACTCAAAGCCTCGAAGACCTGTACGAACAAGTCAAGGCAGGCCTTGAGGAAAGGCACAGTAAAAGGTCACCGAGCGCAGACTACGAAGAAACGACTGGTTCATTCTTCACAGGCCTTTCAAGCTTGCTAAAGTTCGGGAAGCTTATCTTGCAAAAAGAAGGAAGTGGAGAGACTGGTGTTGAAACAATACGGTCCGACTTGAACTCAAATCAAGAAGTCGACAACCAGAACGACAAACCTTCAACCAAGAAGAAGAAACCAAATAACAGGAAGAGGAAGAAAAAGGCAAGGAATCAATCAGAGACATCAAGGCTACCTGCCGGTTTGGAGACGCTTCTCAAGACTCCAGATCAAACATCAACCATTCCAGAATCCCAGACAGTTCACAAAAAGCTCATTCCACTCGGCCGACCGATCCATTCAGATGAGTCATTTGGCTACAAGCTTTTCAGAGGCACGTTAAACAAATTGGTGCATCGACAATTGCCTGTCATTATTGGCCACGAAGCAAAAGTTACACGGGCAACATACCAGAGAGCGGCAACGCGGGCGCAAAGCGTACTTACGGAACTTGACCACGAGCTTGGGGTCGAGAGCGATGAAAAGAAACGACACCATGGAAAGTTTTGGGAGCTCTTAGACCATCACGTCTACTCCAAGGTGTATGAAGAACTTCTGGCAGGAAGTGTTTTCGTAAACATGGATAACGAAAATTGGCCAAACACCGACGCAGGCATCAAGAAGGAACCCAAGGACATTTTCCTGGAAGAGAAGAAGTCACTTCTTACAATCGGTGGACTTCTCGAAACTTCCCTCGAGCTTTTGTGTCTCAGTGAGCCATTGGGAGAATATGGAGGGACGAAAAGTCACTTGAATGACTGGATCGATCAGTACATTACGCCGCTACGGAAAGAAATCGAGGACGTACTTTGCAGGCTGACAATGAAGATGTGGCTGTATGGCGACGAGTATTGGGCATTTGTACTCAACAAGGATGGTGGAAACGAGTTCCTTGCAGATATAGCACGCCTTCCAGAGATATTCAAGAAAGCACAGAACATGACTATAAGCGCGCTCAAGGAAGCATGGCGTCAGCACGCTGCCACGAACAATTTCGACATAGCTACGAATACTTTCAAATTTCCAATTTCTACTCTAGTGCAGATTCGAACTATTGCCATAGTTCGAGGACTTCAATCCAAGGTAACCGATGAGCTTGAGAAGAAACTCAGTGACCACGATGCACTGGAGGAGGAGGAGGAGTTGACGGTTTTCGATATCGCGTCGTACCTCAAGATAGCCTTCCCCGGAGAAAAATGGACCTATGCCATGGTTCGACCTTGTGGTTTGAGCGATATGTTTCGAGCAACACGGGTATCAAGCGGACAGGATCAGTATAATTCATGCATTATCAAATGGGCGCCACCTTGTGTCCCGGGTCTCGGCACTGCTGGACCAGCACCCCACATCAGACAAGTAAAACTCTATCTTGATCTTTTGCGATGGAATAGCTAATTACCATTCTTAGGATATTGAAACTTTTGCATTAGAGACCTTTGGGAGTTTCCCTCTCAAGGAATCCGAAACCGATGAGCCTTGGGTCGCCGTACCTCGTCTCATTAAACGGAGCCGCAAGAACTCGGTGTTGATCATGCACGATGTAGGAGAGTTCACTACTTTATGGGAAGTTTTCACAACAATGGATACTCAACATTTTCAGAATCTCCAATTTGTAATAGTTGGAGCTCGCCTCGGAATGTGGTTCGCTAGTCTCCACGCAACACCTTTATCCCGAGCCAAGTTTTACAAAGTCGGTGCGAATACGAAGCATTCCGAGCTTACAGATCTGGTCCGTAAACATAAAGTGGTGCCAATCGAAGGCTACCTTCAAGCGCTTGGAATTTCGGATAGCCAAGAGCTCGGCAAAAGGATCGTCGATGATTTCGACAGAGAGCTCGGAGGCGACTTTATGGTCTTTGCCGTAGGTGATGCATCCCTCGAGACCGTGCTCGCCGGGAAATTGTTTGGTGCTTTTCCCCGCCTTGCGATCCTGGACTGGGATTTTTCTGGTCCAGGCCGAGGTATAAATGGGGACATGGCTCAATTACTTGCAGGAGTGCAGTCATTTTGGCTTTCCCAAATCCGGATGATCGAGGATGTGATCTTGGCAAGGGCAATGAAAGAATTCACTGTAGGCCTTTTAGAATATGTTGATAGTATGCGGAAGAAAGGGTCCACGCTCGTCATGGTGAAGAGCGCCCAACCTGAAGACTATGGTCCGAAGAAGAGGCGTCTACCCCCAAAGGTTGCAACAGTTCTGAGGTCAGCTTTCATCGCACACGGTAAGGAGCTGATTTGTTTAGCTTGGGGCTATGGTTACAGATGTATATGCTGCGGGGTGGATAAAAGAGAGTCATGTGAAGTGCGAAAACGCATAGTAGAGCACGCGGCTTGGTTCTTACGAATGGCGGGACGGAATGAAAATGAGTTTCAGGGTCAGAATTGGAAGCAGATCTGCTCTAACCCCCAAGCTAAACTCCTTCTCAATTTGGTGTTTAGCACCGTTTGACCGACTTGGAGAGAAGAAGAAATGCGAAATTGAAGGAAGAGGTTCGCGAAAAGCTCATTATGGGTTTGAGTGCAGCGGAGGTCTTGAGGTATGGCCTTGACTCAAGTCACTGAATGTATACTTATACACATGGAGTATCAGGATAGATTATGTAATTCCAACAATGCATTCGCTCGTGGATCAATGGCATTCAAAGCAAAGGTGACCCGGAGTCAAATCGAACCACGAATTTTCCGATAGCCTGCAAAACAATTAGCCTCATCTGAATATTCAGTTCTCAAGAATGAGAATTACACAACGGGACTGCTGCGAATTTATTCGGCGACTCACCTTCCCAGAAGAAATCTGCTCTGCAATCTCAGACAGTTCTTCCAACTTCGCCATATGCACCTTCGGCATGACCAATCCTCTCTGTACAAAGGTTAAAGCTTCCCGAATATCAAGTCTCGTTCCCACAGCCGATCCGATGATCCTGATTCCGAGATCGATGAAAGTGATAGGATGGAAAGTGACTGTTTGCGCTGGGGGAGGAATGCCTATGCACACCAAAGTTCCGAAAGGACCTAACATTGAGATCGCATCTTGATAGGCTTTTCCTGACCCCGCAGTCACCAGAACAGCTGCTGCTCCATGCCCACCGCTCTTCTCGCGAACAGTGGCAATTGTGTCTTTTCCACTTGTGACGTCGACGTAGACCTCAGCGCCCAGCTGCCTACAGTACTCCTCTTTCTCTTTTCCAGCATCAATAGCAATGACTCTATACCCCATCGCCTTTGCATACTGGATGCCCAAAGATCCAACACCGCCACCAGCTCCAGCAATAACAACCCACTGTCCAGGCGTCGCGCCACAGATCTTCAACCCCTTATAAATGGTCACACCACCACACAAAACCGGTGCAATAAGCTGATCCTCAACTTCCTCTGTGACAGGAGTGAGATACCGATACGGCACAACCGTGTACTCAGCAAACGTTCCATCCACCTTCCTACCTGTCATCTGCTCTAGACAGCGATTTTCCCCGTCAGGCAACAAACACATTTCGCACGTGCCGCACACATCTCGTTGCCACGCGACCCCAACCCGGGTCCCGATCTTGACTTGCGAGTCTGAGATGCCGGATCCGAGGGAGACAACTCGACCTACGCCTTCGTGGCCGAGGATGCTGGTACAGGGACCAAGTTCGCCGGCTGCGAGAGCGATGTCTGAACGGCAGACGCCTGTGCAGGAGATTTTGACGAGGACTTCTTGCGGGCCGGGGACGGGCAGAGGCGCGGTTGTGGTTTGGAAGTGGAATTTATGGGGTGAGGTGTCGTCTCGCTTGGGAATATTAGTGATTGATGCATGGTAAAGGGGTGAGAGGACAGGGAGGACTTACTACCCAGACAGCTACTTGGTGGTGAGTTGGGAGCGTCATGTTGCTTGATTGTTTGGATTTGTGTGGTACCGAGGATGCAGAGGAGGGAAAGGGAATACCAACTTGACCTTAAATTTCACGCCAAGAAATCCGCCAGCTGAAGGTCTAGTAGAAACCGAACAAACAGCATGTGAAGGGACAAATACTCCCGTTTCGTATCTCTTAGCTGGTTCTCAGCTCAGCTCCAAAATCGGGCTCGGTCCGACACTACTGCCGCTCCAGCTGTCAAGTCCAAGTCCTAGATATCCCGCTCCCCACCTACCCCGCCAACACTGTCGGGAAATCCCCCAAGCAAGGAGATTCGAAACCGCGGCATGAAAGATCGGGCCTTGAAACAGCCTGAGACCCCAACATGATAGGCCCCACATGGGATTAGTCCCGCAACCAATTGCTCCCCAGTTGGAGGCGAGGTTAAACTCAGATAAAGTTCAGTAGGGATGATAGGCATGATAGGGTCGTGGTGGGGGAATGCCGCTACGGGGATTTTATTTAGGGGGAAGAATGCTCGCTGGGGAGATGATACCTTGACTTCTTGTTGGTTTTGGAACTTGAAAGTGTATTTGCATCTTTGATTCATTTCCATTTTTTGACATATCAGTTGAAAGTTTCCAGAAAACAGTCAAGATGGGATCGATTGAAACAAAAGCGCCAGCAGCAGAACTGAGCTTCGAAAAGTTCCACAATGTCGTCGCGAAGGGCCTGAGAAGTAGTGAAAAGATGCACCATGGCGTCAATCCGTCCGATAAATCCGAATTATGGGATGTTCCTATCGCGACTGAGCGGGATCTCGATGAAGCTGTTGAGGTTGCGAGAGAAGCCTTCAAGAGTTGGTCAAAGACGACTTGGGCTGAGAGACAGCAAGTTTTGGCAAAAATGAGAGCCGAATTGCAAAAGCATGTTCCAGAAATGGCGAAACTGCTGTCGTTGGAAGGTGGGAAACCAGTAAGTTTGATTGTGATAGCATGCGAGTTGTGCTGAACGACGTGACAGATACAATTCGCAACCGGAGAGGTCATGGCGTCGATTGGTACTTTGGATTATCATGGTACGTTGTTGTTCTCATAATTGAGCTTTGGAAGTTAATGAAGAACAGCCAAGGCTCCATCACCAGGAGAGGAGATTCTCCAAGATGATGCCGACCTCAAACTCACGCTTCGTTACGTCCCTCTTGGTGTCGCAGCCGCAATTTGCCCATGGAACTTTCCCCTGGTCCTTGCAATGGGAAAGCTCTGCGCAGCTATTCTGACCGGAAACACGATCATCATCAAGCCTTCTCCGTTCACGCCCTACAGCGTCCTTAAATTTGCTGAGATGATCCAGCAATATGTACCTCCTGGAGTTGTGCAGGCATTAAACGGTGACGATCGAATGGGCCCAATGATGACTGAACATCCTGGAATCGACAAGATTAGTTTCACGGGCAGCATTACTACCGGAAAGAGAGTCATGATGGCTTCTGCGAAGACTTTGAAGCGCGTGACTCTTGAACTCGGAGGAAACAGCGCTTGCATCATTTGTCCCGATGTTGATATTGCAAAGGTTGCTCCTTTGGTTGCCCTTGGCGCCTTCTTCAATTCTGGACAGTTGTGTGTGGCAAGTAAGAGATTGTTTGTACATGAGAGCATCTACCAGGAAATGCTGCAGGAGTTGACCAAGGTGGTTAAGGGCTGGAAGGTTGGTGGAACTGCCGAAGAGGGTATCATGCTCGGTCCCGTGCAAAACGAGATGCAGTACAACATCGTGAAGGGGTTCTTCGAGGATTGCGCTGTCAATGGTTATGAATTTGCTCTTGGTGGTAAGGTTGGTGGTGAGGATGGGTTTGTCATCCAACCGGCGATCATCGACAATCCACCAAGCCATTCGAGAATTGTGACAGAAGAGCCATTTGGTGAGTGGAGGTCTTTGAAGAGCTTTAAATGCTTGCTAACAAGAGTAGGACCAATCGTACCCATGATGCCGTGGAGCACAGAGGAAGAACTAATACCCCGCGTCAACGACACAAGAACTGGTCTAGGAGGCTCGATATACTGTGCAGACATTGAAAGAGCAAACAAAATTGCCAGTCAAATCGAAGCTGGAACTGTCTGGATCAACAGTTTTGAACGACCACTCCCTCAAGCATTCTTTTCGGGACACAAGGAAAGTGGCCTTGGTGGAGAGCTTGGAAGACACGGTCTCCTTTCGTATATGAATCCTCAAGTCATTCATTTGTATAAGACGGATGTAGCAAAGTTGTGAAAAGGGTGTATATAGACCGAATTCAAAGAGCAAGGTGTGGTTGAGTTCTCAACGTAGGTTAGTGTCGCGCGATCACAACGCTTACAACTCGCGGTCTTCTAGAATGTTTGGATGCAATTCTTCAATACAGACTTACTACACAGTACACAGGTCCGTGCCGAGGGTATAGTCCCAACCACGAACGCCATTTATCCCATCCCTAACCTCAAAATTGGCCATGGTAAACTTTTGCCCAACCTGAACGCCATCTTGTAATGTACCCCGCAATCCGCCTGAATGATGGTTGCCAACCCGACTCTCAGTGTGCAGTCCTACTCCACCTTGATCCTCACAGCAGCCCTTCCGTCAGATCGGCGTCGTCTCTTCGAAGTCTTGTTTATTCGGATTGGAGGGCCGGGAAGTCGGGGTGCTTGGCGTACAAGAGAGGCAGCTTGTCTTCGTCGCAGTTCTAATTTTCGTATTGCCATGGCAAGTTCTTCAGCTCGACTCCGCTCGATCATTTCAGATCCGACGGGGAATTGACGATACAGAGCATTGGCGTCTCCCATAGGCAGGAAAGGGCACAACTTGAGAAGACCATAATAAAATCCTTCATGGACATAACGCTTCCGCTCCTCAGATGTCATACAACAACTTGTGTGCAGCATCAAAGGCAGAAGCAGACTCCTCCAGAAGGACTCCTCGCAGCTTAGCAGTTCGTTGACCAACGTGTCTGCAATGCGTTGGTATGTGAGCATGGTATTTCGACGTGTTTCCCAACAAGGAACGCTCTGCATGATCAGAGGGAGCTTGGAGAGAGAAGAAGCGATCTCGGATGCAGCACCATAAGACAGATGTGCGCCAGGAAGAGGACTTTGTGCCAAACCACCTCGATTTCTGCGATTGCCCCGCCATTCTTGACTCAGCTCTCGAACCATTGCTCGACACAGGTCGTGATGGTATTGGATATCAGCGAGAGCTACGTGCATCTGTCTTGATCGACGCTTGGATTCTGCTGATACGCGAGAAGCAACATTGCGAAAGGTGAGGACGGCGTCGACCAGCAATCTTTCCACCATTAGGATGTCGAGGGTGTCGACTGCATGGTTTATGTCTCCAGCGAATTTGTGTGTCTCGTCCCTGCACTTCCACAGTCTGCCACTTGTCTTCGAGAATGTCTCACAATGGACGGATACCAGCTTTCCAATATGGCGTTCATGATCGATGACCGCGCGAAGAAGTAATGCTCTGACTGAAACAACATCGATGCTTCCGACAATCGCCTCGACGTGTTTGCGAATTTCGGGAGGGACATCGTCTGGGAGGAGCGGAATGGGCTCGAAGTTGAAGTTTGCTGATCTCGTACTCGCATATCGTCTTTCGATGAAATGGTCGAAGTCGAAGCCGACAGATCCGAAGTCCATCATTTTGTGGAATGTAGATAGGTGGAAAGGTGGGAAGTTGAGACAAAAGTGTGAGACAGTCTCGCAGCAAACGCGAGGCTGTCGCACGTTCACGAGCCATTGGAGGGGTGCCAAGGCGCTAAGACGACCGCTAGCCCCTAACTGTATCTGCATTGCTTCAATGCTTCTCGATTCTCCTCGCCGGTGGACTCTTTGAAGTTCATGTCGCCCTTCAATCCACAAACTTCACTTCTTCATTCATCACAGCTCTCCGGCAACTCATTCAGGATTTCTCGCGCTCCGTATACGTTCTCGTTCCTCCACACCGTCATCAGCTTGAAATCCATCCGCCGTTATGAAAAATCACGGCTGCATGTGGACATATCAACAGTGGAAGAGACTTCGACAAGCCAGCTTCTACTTGTAATATGGCCTGGGAATATTATCATAATACGGCACCACAATCATGTTTGGATCATCCGTCGGGCTCACCATTGCCACAGTCCCTGAATGTGTTGGCTTGTCAGAAACGATGAGGTTGATGCAGGCAGGACCTTTGACTTCACTGAACCTCTTCACTGTGGCCTCGATATCCTCCAACTTGTCAATCATTGCACTCTCATTCCCAAAACCTCCTGCAATAACGTCGTACCTCGTCGTGGCACTCAAAGTGCTGACAGGGCGAGCTGGGTTCTTGTCCCCATACACCAATTCTTGACCATGAATCGACATTCCCCACACGTAATTGTTGACTACCACGGTCAAGATGTTGAGCTTATGTCGCGCATAAGTATCCAACTCTGAGAAGTGGAAGCCAGCGCTTCCATCACCTTGAATATTGATGATCTGTCTCGTAGGATCTGCTACAGCCGCTCCAAGGGAGTAACCGAATCCATTTCCTAGCATGCCAAGATAACCAGCTGAGAAGAATGACGAGGATGGTTGAGCAACTTCGAGGAGATCTGTGGTCCAGCTTCCCGCTTCTCCGCCGTCGATGGAGAGGATGCAGCCAGGTTCTAGGGCAGAAAGGACGGCTTTGAGAGCATGATATGGATGCATCTTGCTGTTGATGAGCTTCTGGTCTTTATCTGATGCAGAAGGAGTGTGCTTCAGGCTGGTTGCCAGTTCAACCCATTCCTCTGGTGTTTGAAAAGGATCAGACTTCACAGCAGCGTTGAACGATTGCAAGGCTTCAGTCATGTCGGATACGATACCAACGTCTACATGACATGACCTGCCAATCTCTGAGCCATCGATGTCGATTTGGATGAGTTTACACTCACGTTCTGGGATGATGATCCCAGAGCGACCTCCCATGAACATCCCAGTCCGCGCGCCAAGCATGAAGATTAGATCTGGTCGCGGTTTGCCCACATATGGTAGCTTGGCTAGATTTCCTGCAAGTCCAGCGTGGAGTGGATGATCCAACAGCAATGGACCAAATCCTTTCATGCTCTGAAAAATTGGCGTTTGTGTGGCCTCGGCCAGTTCCAGGAGCGATTTACTGGCTTCAGCCCCGCGACATCCCGTGCTGATAACAATGGCAGGTCTTTTGGCTGCTTTCCACAAAGCAAGTGCTTCGGTGACGGCTCGAGGACTTGGGGATGGCGGATATGCTTGCGGTGAACTGATTGAGCCCCATGAGATACTCTCTTGTCTGACAGGACTGAACAAGATCTCGATCGGAAAGTCAATCATCACAGGACCTGACTTTGCTTAGCCATAAAGTCTAACAGGATTAGGGCGACTGACCTGGCGTGCCAGAATTGGCAGTCCTGTATGCATGAGAAACGAGTCTTGGAATCTCTTCTGGGTGTGTGACACGGTGCGAGAACTTGGTTAGAGGCTTTGAAACGACGACTTGATCAAGGAAACCTTGAAGACAATTCGTCTCCGCATCTCGAAGTGGTGGTGAGCTTGTAATTACGAAAATTGGGCTTCGGTCTGCGATTGCTGTTGCTAAGCCTGGGAGAGAATTCGAAAACCTACGTGCATTAACTTGAGTTGAAGAGATATTTGCTTTCAAATGCCATACCCGCTGTTCGCCGTGACGAAGCACACTCCCACCTTGCCTTTGACTTTGGCGTAGCCCTCCGCTGCTTGAACAGCTACTGTTTCGTGTCGAGTATCAACGAGTCTAATTCCGCTGTGATCGCAGCCCATGAGGAAAGCGTCAAGATGTCCTCCATGGATGCCGAATGCAGTGTCGACACCTAACTGCTTCAGGCATTGTGCTAGGAGGTCTCCACCAGAGAGTTCACGATGCTGGGGCTGCTTCAATTGAAATCCTGGCATCCTTACAAATTTGCTCACTTGCGTATATTGTTTGTTAAACAATCGAAGCAGACGTTTGGGTGAAGGACTTGAGATTTCTGTCAGCATGTTAGGTAGATGATAAGAGCTGACATTCCCAACTGCGGGGTATTTACCGTGGCAAATTGAGGGGCAACTCGCTTAGCGAGAGCCCCTGAGTCAACACCAGAGGACTCAAGTCAAGTCATAATGCTCTGTTGGTCAAGGATTTAGACGCCAGTTGATATTTACGTTAGAGATAGCTCGGATGCGAATTTTTTGTGCGATCATAGTTGGTTGAGATGCCTATGCTGTGAGATTGCCCCGCACCTCACTTCCAGGAGCGTTAGCGAGTTCTCTCAAGACTTTGCGTGTATTGATACTATAACATGAAGACTTGGCGACTTGCCGTTCTGGTACAGTGAAAGATAAGTATCAATAGAGTCCGCACAGAGCTTTCAACTTCCACTCAACTCCCACCTCGACCCAAGGCAGGTCTCCCATTTCTTGCTTGATATGACCCCACGTCTCGACTTTTGGTTTCATGCATACACTCCTGAGGGATTTCCTGAACCACATGTACTATTTTTCTTCGGCGTATAAGCCGCCAAAGAAGAGAACCCATAGCAGCACACGAGTGGAATATTTGTGTTCTCCTGAAACATCCATCAGTCTCTCCATCGAGACTTTCAAATCGTGGATGAGCTCATTGTCCCATTCTGAAAAGCAATTTATCTCATTTGTCGTAGCCTCGATTGTGTGTAGATAGATCAATGAAGCCAGTAACCATGACTTGTGCAGATCTCGTTCCACCTCCTTGCTCTGCTGGTCAATATCTAATATCTTCAAGAAACGCTCAATCTTGACACTTGTTTCGTATCCAATGCGTTTCCTGTCTCGCGCAGTAGCACTTGAAGGCAGCGCTATAACAGAGTTGAAGTTATCTCGTAGTCTATGAAAGATATCATGCATCGAATCTTTAGAGATGTTAATTTCAGCAGGCACCAAGGCGACTATGCCATCATTTTGGTCACCAGTAGCCTGAAGTTCTGGCTTCTTTTCGATGAGCTCGTGTAGTTCTTGACTAGAATACCCGTGAGCAGTTTTCAGGGGCTGTGCCCAATGGCATGAATCATACAGAGGTAAGAGCATCCGGAGGAACCAGCTAGAGGGGAGAGCTTCGCCTCCCGTTTGCCCAAAATTGAAATGCGAGTAAAATAAGCACAATTTTATAATTTTCCAGAAACAATCTTTCCGTTGCGAAGCCGAATATCACTCCGTTAAACTCTTAAGACAAGGGTTGCGCGTGGGACTTCTTGTCGTTGAGTTCTGGTTGCGATGTAATTTTGGCCTTGGGGTGGAATGATATTTTCATTTGTCTAAAAGAGAAAGGAACCCGCTCGGATAGTTTTCCAAATATGGCCTTTCCATCCTAGTTCTCGACTCTTGCCGCTCTGGCGAGTCTTATTCACTTTGGCCTTGTTCCTTTTCCATTCGTGGGTATGGTCTTGACCAATCCTAAGGAATGAGTAGATATAAAAGTGGACAACTAGCTTAGTCACAATGGCTTGCTTACTACAGCTTGCGCATACCAATGATAAGAAAACGAACAGCACGGTAGCCTAACAAATATCAATTCCGCTTTTACGAAGAAGCCATTTTCTTTCACCGCGGCCGCTTGACTCGATTCTCACCTCACGTACAGGACTTGAAACACAATGCCTTTCACATAGAACTTGATAGTCAAAACTTGGAAGTTGTAAAGACGGAAAGAAAAATTGCTCATCACATTTCAAGTGTGTCTAGCGAAATGCACCTTTTCTGCTTTTTCATATTTACATTCATTCAACAGCAAGCCACTGACCTCCTACCCCGCCACCAAAACGAATGCCATAAACCAGGATACTCAAAGAAAGTATGAAGAGAACAACAACCTTTGGCCACACGGCTTCTGTCCCACTAGGCTCCATATATACAATCGTTGCGTGCAGCATGGAATAGCGTTTATGAGGCAGTGAAGGTAGAGTTGATTGGTCCAAACTTGATATTCGAATAGGTCACTGACGCACCGGGAGACTTGGATTCAACATCTGCGGGGACACCCGAAGTAACAGCGCAAGTACCACGAGCTGCACCTGGGTTGGTTGCCGTAGTTGGGTAGGTAGAGTCGAGCCAAAGCATATTGGCGTAATGATCATCCCACACGGACATGACAAGAGTCATTCCAGCAGACAAAGCCTTGCCCATATTTTCGAGACCTCCCTTAGTCTTAAAGCCGTAGTTGTCTCCGAAGGCGGCCTTTTGCTGATCGCAGAAGTCCGTGGTGATGGAATTTCCGGAAACATTGGCGATTTGAGACTGGGAGTTGGGGATCAGTTTGTTGTTTTGCACGTAGAATCGCTTGATCTCGGTAAGTGGGTCGCCGATAAATTGTGTCACGACCGTGAACTTCTTGGAAGTATCGACTGTCATGCCAGGTCCATAGAAGGTAGCATCTCCCATGCGGTAAGAGTTGAAATCACATCCGTCGGGATCGCAGCTACCAGCATATCTGGTTGCAGAGTATGTACCTCCGCAAGCATCGCCAGAGCACATCGTCTGCGTCAAGGCCTCGCAAGTGTGAGGTGTGACCGCTGCAGAGACTGAGTTGGCTTCCCAGATATCCATCTCTGGACAGCAAGAACCGTGGCCTCCGACACCAGCATTGGGGTCGTTGCTCGACGGCGTCCATCCTTCGACGTTGCCCTGATCCCATATTAGCTCTGCCATGTGCATCGGGTTTCAATAACTTACCATTCCGTTGATGAACTTCAGATCACGAGGACATTGCGAATCGCAGTATCCAACACCATACTTGGCACCCGCCTTGTTTGTAGAAAATCTCTTCATTCCACCATCCGCATCCATTGACACAAAGTACAGAGCACCATTGAGCCCGCAGGGGAGATTGGACACATCGACATCGAAGGTGAACTCCTTGTTCAACAATTGAAATTGTTGGTATGTCGTGTCGGTATCAAGAAGGTACATTCGGGATCCAATATTTGTAGCATATGTTCCCTTGGTGACGAACGTAAGCTTCAAAGAATTTCCGCTAACAGTGGCACCATAAGTGGCCTTGTAGTCGGCGCCCTCGAGTGCACAATTGGCTGCGCATTTAACGTTATCAGGGCACAAAGTCTTGTTCCAGTTGTTGTCCGTGTAGCAATTGGTGTAGCTGTTGGCGGTTTTGTCATGAACCCATCTCCAATTGGAGTCAATAACAACCTTCCCGTTCTTGGTTGTACAGCTTCCAGCCGCAGTACATGTCTGCCATGTCATTGTCGGATGGGTTTCTGTCTGCTGAGTGCCGGCTTGCTGGCCCCGCACAACTGCGGCAACCAGTGATGTAGCAAGAGCCAGACTGCGATACATTTTGGCGTCTTTTGTTGGCGTGTCGAAAAAAGTAGTTAAGGTTGAAGAGACAATGGTCTGAAGCTGACAAGATCGGCTCGAAAGCTTATATATGTCTTGGAAATGCTAGACTCGATTGCCTTTGCCTCACGAGATCGAATTGAGCGCTGGAGATCACGGAACGACGGCTATACCGTCCATACAGCCGTCAAAGTCCTTTTAAAGGTAGGAAGTAGAGTGCATTGGGGTCAAGCAGAGTGGTCCCAAATGAGATGAATCCAAGCAGACTTTACCATCTCGGCGAAACTAGTGCCGCGAGACACGAGCAAAGTGCCGTAAGCATTCTGTCTGTATGTAGCTGCGCATATTGCCTGTATGGGAGTGAAAGGAACGGTTCTCCGTTGGAGCAGATTTACGGCAAGGTCATTGATTTGTTTAATCGGATGACTTCGAAGAGGCGCCGATAGGACTGACCCCAAAGGAGAGTACCCGGGAAGAATGTAATTCCACCGAATAAGAGGAGAAGCGTGGAGGTAGCGATGCTCAAACAGATTGACACATGCCTACACGGCAATCATTCAGATGAAAGACAAGGATACAGTAGTAGATCGGAGATATAGGGTTTGCCAGCGATTGTAAATTGTGACCTGTTCCCCGCAATCACTATCCCCGGATCCATATGAAAGTTTTGATATCCTTGTATTGGATCTTGGCATTCCGCATTCTACAAGCGCTCGCTCGATATTTGTTCCTAGGTCCTTGAGATTGTTCGATCGATCATTAATATGGTAGGGTTATCATGTGGCGAGGCAGTGTTTGAAAAGGCTACGTTACTTTATAGCCGCCTGAAATATCGGAACAATTTGGAGTGATACGAGATTGTTTTCATTGAACTCGGGGATAATCGGTCCTTGCCGTCACATCCATTGCTGCACGTATAGAAAACTCAATGATGGGACTTTAAAATACTTGTCAAAGCTTTAGATCAAGAAAAAACATGGCCATTGTCAACGGGCTCCCAGGAAGGAATAAAATAGGGTTGAAGTCCTCCCTCTAAAGAATTCTACGATTTCCATAACCGTGGGCACTCCAAGAGAGGTGTCAGAGGACATCCAAGGACATCTTCAGGCTGAGATGACGTTGTGTACAAGGCCAGAAGTACCAGTACATCGTGTTTGAACCATTTTGGGATGCTGTCAGGCGCAACTTTGACCGAGTTGATGAGCAGTTGTGATAAATGTCCAGAGTCAGCTGAAGAATGGAGCAGGCATACTCTGACCACTTACCACTATAACATAGATTGCATAATCTATCTTAACAGATAGGGATACTGGCTATGCGCTCGGCACGGCTGTCCGTGCCTGTCCCGGGCTGCTTTTGTTGGCAGGGTTCGGAATGGCTTGCTTAAATGTTCCGAATCATTCTACGGAAGTGGTAACAGTTGAAAGAAGTGGGCAGTAACTCTCAGACTTTGAAGATTAAGTTTCGTCTAGTGTTAAGAAGCTTGAAGCTGAGTCTTGCTTCAAAGTTCAAAGAATAGCTATGTTGAATATTATAAATCCACCGTCAAGGCACCGCTCTGAATCTCATTGAAATGAGTTGCAGAAGCGATGCCATCACCTAAGCTTTGTTTGGTATAAAACCTGTCCCACGATATTGATGCGCTTTAAAAAGTCACACATCTTGTCATGAGATAGGTGAGATGTCGTTGAAGCAAACAAGGCGGGGTCGTGGATGGCTTGCTGGGTATTTGGAAGCGCGGCATATTTAGCGCAGTGTGGGGGACATTATTCCAGATTATGCAATAACCAAATCTTGCGCTGGGTACCGGGGTGCCAGAAGCAGGTCCAGGAATGCGGGGTGATGCGATGAAACTCCTCTTTCGTTTTCGTCTCACGGGAAACAGGCTCCTTTAGGTCGAGCTGTCTGTAGTCTTTCTCCATGTTCTTTTATGTGGCTATTCATCCCCACGCGAGAGACTGTTCGACGCAGCTGGCTATCGTCATATGATCAGTTGGATCGCTGACAATACAATAATCGTGTGTATCGTAAGGGTGATCGAATGTTCATCCCTCATGGCTACAGAACTCAAGTTGCATTCAAGTCCACAAATTAAATCCAATAAGATGCGAATGCCAAGTCGCCAGCGAACATTCCCGAGGCCCTACTGAGACGGAAAAACTGCAAAATTTTGCATAAATATCACAAGATTGAGAGGACCGTAAAGCGTATACATGTCCAGCTACGAAATAATCGTCCACTTGAAAGACCGTAAAGGTGATATACTTTCGTTCATTAGCGATGAACCGCGACTCATGAAGTATCTCCTGATAACGAATTCCCGAAGGTAACACCAGCCAATCTATTTCATACAAGCGGCTAAAACACACACTCATGCCTGTACGGCTGGGCCTCAAACTCGGGAGATGGTGGAGTGTGCGCTTTCTGGGCATCCGCAGGGAAACATGTGGTGGAGTGGGTCACCTGCAGAGAATGTTCCGGATTGTTTGAGACAGCTCTTTATAATAGGCCCGGAGCTTACCTCTGATTGGGTCGTGGAATCAATATCCTCAATTCAGCTCAAGTAAATCGTGGCATTGTTTTCATCGGAGGGACACCTTCCGCAATTCAAGGGCAGTGCACAACAGTCACTAAAACAGATTCTAGCAATGGATTCACAACTATGAAGAAATCACATAGAAGAATCGACGTGGGGATTTTGCGTAGACTACTGGTGTGGGAACAGAAGCCTTTCGAGGAACTTCCGCGCACGAGCAACCGGCGATACTTCCAGTAGGAAAGGAAACTCCCAATTATGATGGAATGCAGTGCTGTTCGTAGAGAACGAGATTATGAAGACATCCGACGAGTTCCGGGCTATCAGCATTCCCCTGCGATCATATCGACTCGCACAGGGCTCGCACGATTTCCAAGGAAGCATCGCTCTCACCCATATATAAATTCTCGCTACCCCGCTTGCAATTACTCTGCCTTCTGCCGCATATTAAGACTCCACGACTACCGAGAACAAGTCCTTGGAAAATGATCATCAACGCGGGAGAGAGATCGGTACGAGCTGGTACTCCGTCATACACCTTATTCAACGTGGGAAACATGTCGATGGTCCGTCCTCACCTGGAGGGGATCCACCGAGCCAAATTTGACGACAACCAAAGATGAAAACGTGATCGTGATATCAAAAGCAGATTCAAAAGCAGAGAATCACAAAGGCCATTGGGACTCCCCAATTCACTTCAAAGCAGATGCTGAGTTCCAACAGAAAGTCAACTTGACGACTTCGAGCAGCAGACAGTCTTCACGTGACATAACTACGGAGACATCAACCTTGGAAATTCGAAATTGCTCTACAGAAGGTGATTGAAGAAAGTTAGGTGACATTACTGCAAAGTATTACAACATTAAACCAAAATGGCAAGGATAACATTCTGAAGGAACATGTCCCTAAGGAGCTGCAGCTATTCAACTTGAGCTATCTTGAAGCCAGAGCGTACTGATACAACATCTCGTGTATCTTTTCAGCGTCCTAGCAAGCAAAGCAAGCTGACTGTGAAGATAAGTGCCGACATGGTCTCAATATTGCAGTGCATGCCGGCCTCCTGCCGGATTTCTTGCCAATCTGAGCATTCAAGCCGCGAGGGTTCAGCCATGATATCCAAAAGTCCAACTTCCCTCCCAGATGATTAACTTAATGCAGGAACACTTCTTCCAAAGCCACGGATCAAGGCCGTTGCACCGTAGATCTCCCGAAGTTGAGATATCCGGTATGGTTTTTTTTTGTCACTGGGAGAATCCCGATGTGCGGCGACGTGCAACAAGAATGAAAGGGGCGAATGCAATCTCATCTGCCACTTGGCGTGTCCTAATAGCAGTCCTTGAAAGAATACATGACAATCCCGCACCGAGGATCAGAGGAACAAATGCACCTGCAAACTCTCTGAACTGAGTCCACCACTAAATCTAACAGGCGACAAAAAAAATTCACGCCCAGCTAGCCACTGGCCAATGTCGAAGACATCATTTTTTTTTCTCGTTCTGCTCTATGCCCATGCAAGCAAACGGCAAGCCCAGCTTTCCAACCGAGATACCACCATGCCAACAAACATATTTCAGGCCAGCTAGGGAAACGATCTATAAATGCAAGAACGCACGCTAGCAAGTCTGTCTATATTTTTCTCCTCCCATCACAGCTTTACTCTTGCAGCAGATCAAGGCGCACTCAGATTACCCCGTACACCTCCCTTTCCACCAACTTCTCTACAAGTGACAGTGACGGCAAGATCTCCAGCAACGTTGATCATGACCTCTACCTTGCCACCCTTCTTCACGCCCTTCACGGCTGCCTCCGCAAGCACATTTCCTACTTTCCAGACTTTTTCTCTAACATCTTCTGGGTCATCATCGCTGTCATCCTCGTCTTCATCTTCTTCGCCGTCGTTCTTCTCGCCATTCGTCTTAGGTTTCGGCTCCGGCTTTGTGACTTTGATATGCGAACCACCTTCTACGATCTTAACCAAAACGTCACCACCGTCTTTGGGCGAATTGATGTGGATTGTACGTCTCGCGGGAACAGCGGTCTCTGCTGAAATGATAGGCGTGAAAACACCCCTCGACTCATCTCCAGTGATAGAGAGAACACCAATCGCGTTGCTGAGATGCTTAACCGTGGTCACAGCAGGATGAGTAGATTGCTCGATATCCTCCTTCTCGTATTCCTGGATCAAGCTTGCTTGTAGAGCAGCGCCTCTTGCTTGGAGCTCGGAGGGATTGATAGCTGTGGGTGTGGTAGAGGGGGCAAGGATGGTGGTGGATTCGGCGAAGATAGATCGCATGTTTGATGCAATCTTGGGAGTATGCGAGGTTCCTCCAGACAGAATGACTTCGTCAATCTCAAGGACATCGAGACCAGCCTTCTTCACAACACCTTCAATCAAGCGGTTGAAGCCATCGAAGATCTTGCGGGCAATGGTTTCGTAACGCAGTCTGTTTATTGTAGACGCGAAGTCGGCACCTTCTGCTAAACTTTCAACGCTGAAATTGGCATTAGTCCCAATGCTCAACGCCTTCTTAGTAGCCTCAGCCTCGAGCTTCAATTTTGCCAGACTGCGGTCATTTTCCCGAGGATCGGTTGTGTTCCACTTGATGAACTCTTTTGCAAAGTGATCCATGAGAACTTTATCCATTTGTACACCAGCGAATTCGTAATCGTGTGCAGTAGCTAGAATGGTGTACATTCCTCCTCGAGAAGCGATCACAGCAACGTCAGATCGAGTTCCTCCCAAGTCAGCAACAACGACAGTCTTGTCCGAAACCTTGCTCTCTGGTCGGGCATCGTATGCGAGAAGTGCGGCAATAGGTTCATGGATGAGTTGGAGGACTTCGAGACCAGCATCATTGGCTGCTTTCGTCAGGGCTTCTTTCTGCTTCTCGCTGAAGTCGGTTGGGACTGTGATGACAGCGGAATTGACTTGCTTGCCAGTGAAATCAGTCGCAGACTGGGCTAATCGCTTCAGGTTCCGAGTTGTTATCTCTGAGACAGTGACCGTTGATCGCTCGTCGCCCTCCTTGTCTTGAATCTCGAATGCGACTGTGGACTCGAACTCTTTGGGGTGGGCAGAGGCATGGCAGTGGCTTGGGTCTATCGACTTGAAGCTATCATAGGCATTAGTAAAATCTTCTAGGGCAGGGACAATGTCTTACTCTTTCCCCAGAAAGTCTCTGAAGTACGCGACAGTGTTTTTGCTATTTCTGATAAGCTGTTGCTTGGCTTGTTGACCATTGTATTCTTCGCCGTCAACGTAGGATAGAATGGAGGGAATCTGACGATCTGCAAATTATATTAGCATATTCTCACCCAAGCTACTCCGTTGGAAGGGTACAAACCTCCATCTTCGTTGGCAATAACTTCAGCCTTGTCCTCTGTAGTCGTATATGCGATGGAACTGTTCGAGTTGCCAAAGCTGATACCGATCGCATGTCGCTCTCCTGGTGCTGTACCAGTCGTTTGCCCTTCTGCAGCCATCTTGACAGACTTCAATCGGTCGTTAAGAGATTCAAGTGTGTTGAGCGGGTATGAACTCTCTTAAGTGTTCGTTGCTCAGAACTTTTTTTTCGCATTTCGAGGAAATTTCGTTAAGGTTAGCGCCAATTGGTGCCATTTTATTTTGGCCCCACTTTATTTCCACAAGGCTGATATTTTCTTCCAAGCTCAACATCAGCCTTCTCTTTCTCCAGTCATCAAACAGCAATGGCAACGGAAACTTTTGTCCTCCCAGGCGATACGATAGATGCTGGAGTACTCCCTTCTCACCCTACTCAACCACTCAAACTTGGTCCAGGCCTGCGACATATCCCCCCAAATACAATCACGTCGACGGTGGCTGGACAGCTCTGCACAGACAAGAGGAAAAATGCTGTATGGGTAGAATACAACGGCAGTCGGGTGGGTCTCCATACTGCTTGCCAATCCATTACTAATAGTTCTAGTATATTCCTACTGTTGGCGATCTCGTTATAGCTACAGTACAGAAATCGGGTCTCGACTACTTCTACGTTTCCCTCAGCGACTATACTTCCAATGCTGCACTGCCTCAGCTATCCTTCGAGGGTGCGACCAAGAAGACTAGGCCACAACTCAGTACTGGGGCCTTAGTCTATGCAAGAGTGACGTTGGCAAATAAGCACATGGATCCAGAGCTCGAATGTGTCTCTTCGCCAACAGGAAAGTCTGAAGGGCTGGGGCCACTGAACGGAGGGATGCTATTCTCAATTTCACTAGGGATGGCACGGAGGTTAATGCTTGCGAAGCCATCCGAACAAGGCGATCTGGTGCTCTTAGATGTGATAGGCGAAGGTGGGGTACCATTCGAGATCGCCGCAGGAAGGAATGGAAAAGTGTGGGTAGACAGCAAACACATCAAAACTACCTTGGCGATCGGTCATGCCATACAGGATACTGATACCAAGTCATTGTCCACGGAGGCTCAAAAGAAATTGGGAAAGAAGATAGCGAAAGACGTCAAGGACTTATGAACACTGGAGCCTGCATTGCATGGCGTTGCAAGGCGTTGGAAGGGCATAGGCGGCGTAGAATGGAGGGAGTATAATAAGGAATCCAAAAGTTTTCCAGATGGCACAATTTGAAAACCGCATCTAAGCTCCTAATTTCTGCCTGCGCCATCACTGATTCGGCATACATCTAGGCACTCGGAGCTCGCTCTTGACACCCCTCTTCAAATGCAGATCGTCGATTGCAAAGCAAGATAGTAATAGGATACTTACTTTCCGACATTTTGATGTTGAGAGCGGTCTCAATTCTCAACAATCTCTAAGGTGGCTTCCCACTCAGAGATCAGCTCTCTCAACAGTGCCGAGTGCACCTGAAAATGACCCAGAGTGTGATGTATGATGGCACGCTCCTCTACCAAGAATCTTATGCTGTGGGACTACCCCTCCTTCGAATGGCACTTGCAAAGCGACGGTCTCCTTATCAGATGGATAAGTGGTGTAATGCCCAATTCCTTTTATGTCATTGGCAACCAGAAGCCCGTTAACACCCTCCATAACCCAAGCCTCTTCGTCATTGTACGGAAACGTGATATGTGCAAGTCCTGAGAGCAGCATAAAGAACCTTGTTGACAGTCTCAGCATAAATGTATGGCGTGGCTGCTCGCCAGTTTCTGGGAAAGAACTTACATGGGAGCTGGAGGCTTGTGGATACCTTCCTCAGACCGAGGTGGAAGAACTACATATGTGATATTGGTTGTATGTCCGAGGAAGAGTGATTGTCCCACTGTCGGGTATGTCTTGAAAGGAGTAGAGAACTGCCAGCACTCTAGATATGCGTGGTCATTGTGGTCTGTTACAACAGCTGTAGTAGTAAGATACTGTGTTGCCTCATGGGCACGGATGGTGGATAGCAGGAGGAATGTGCAGAGCGTGTGCAGATACATATTGAGAAGCAAATGAGCTTTGTTCATTGATTGTCTTGAAGGAGAGGGATGAAGAAGATTCCTCGGTGAAAATGGTGTCCCCTTGAGCCAGAACTTGAACAAATAGGGCAATTACTAGAAGTCTAAAATGGCTTAGAACGAGTTTGTAGCCTTTTCCCCACTTCTGCAAGTCAGCTCTTTCTTCAGAGCGTACCTTGGTATTCGCATAGAAGCGTAATTTAAGTCATCGCAAGCATCAATCCCAGACCAATAAGGATCTTATATGATTCTATCTTTCGATACATAATAAGACAGGCTATAGAGTGGCTACGTGTAGAGTCTCAGGATTAGTAGTGCAGCACGAAATAATTCCGCAAGCAACAAGAACCTCCGCATTTGCCCCTTTTTAAGCGAACAGTTTGGCGTACTGTACGATCATGTCTGATCAAAGATTCTGTCTACTATTTTGTACAAAGGGGCAGTGGTGGCCGTATTGAAGATGGCAAACCACTTTAAATTCAGGCCGCGGAGTGTGTATATTCCTAAGCTTGTATGAAGGACGCTCCGGAGTGAGTATAGAATTGCAAAGTCAACAATCAATATGAACAGCTTGGAGAATTCTGAAGTGACTATTCACGGGTTCCAAATTCTTTCCGATCACTAATCTACAACAATTAGACAGTTTTGTGTCGCATTCAATGTTGGGACATTTACATAGGCTTCGTTCACGTGAAGTGTTGACGTCGATTTTGCTTCGTGTAAATACAAACAGGCCAAGCTGCAAACGAAAACTTTTCCCGCAGCCACAACTTTTCGAACATACAAGGCTTTCGAAGCGAATAGCTCTTTCCACCTCATATCAAACATTACCATTGTTTCTCTTCGTCTCGTCTCTCAGCAATCTCCGACTAGTGGAGCGCAGAGTCGCGCAGCCAGCTTTGTTTACTTTCGACCCGAAGGAGATATCAGCAATGAAAACGAATCTGTTTGAAGGCATGCCGACCTCAATTATTCCTGACTCCCAACAAGCCTCCCAATGAAATCCGTCGGTTACCCCTCTTCGGGCTGTCGCAGGGCATGGGCTGGAATGTTGTGGGCAACACGGTGCCACAGCCACCCACCTTCAGCCAACGTTATGAAAGGGGCTTTCAAAAGGTTCGTTACCTGACTCAATACAGCACCATATACCTACATCCCTACTTCTATGATGAATTGAAATACTGTATCAGATATAGCTGCTTGTCGGCCATGTTATCAACAAATCTCTTTCTGAAACAAGTCCTTCACTTCTGTTCGCATCTGCAAGACTTTCGATTGCTGACCACTTTTGTACTTTTAGGTTCGCAGCCTTACTACGACTGTTGTTTTATAATACAAGTTCCACGAAGCTTCGATGAAGGAAGATTCTTCCATATATGGACACTACAAATACTGCAGCATAACCACTTCGAAGGTTCAAGAGGTTAGATTCAGAAACTCCTACACACATCAAGATTATTGGTCTTCCCAAATTCGAATTATGCACTCGCCATACGGGACGCCATTCCTCTCGGTGCTCCCCATCGTGATTATATATATCCAATTGCGCGATATTCATGTCCCGCCAGAACCTTCAAACTCTGGTCCAGGAAATAAGCTGAATAGCTAAATGCTATATTCCATGCCTCGGGGGCTCTGCTTACTCTCGATGTATCAGAGAATTGAACAGTTCACGATTTTGTCCAATGCTCTTCCTGTTAAGGAGAGAAGAGCAGAAAGGTCTGTGGAATTCTTTCACCATTGGTTGACTCTCTCTGACGGTATGTACGCATTTCCCTCCACTGCTACCTACAGCAAAATGATGACTATTTGGTTTTTTAATCAATAATAGTTGCCCCCGCAACTTTGCTGAAACATTGACGCTCTGAATGCTTCCTTCTCCCATTTCTCACCTGCTTACCCAGTGGCATAATACGCTAACCATTCAACAGTCACAGGTGATGGCACTTTCCATCTAGATGGATCTTCAAGTACGAAATCTCTTCTCTTTCTTTATTGACATCGGGACAACATGATGATTCAATGGTGTTCGTTTTGACGCTGTGTGATTAGCACAGAATGAGATGCACAACTTCGAAGCATGGCCCAGGGCATTCGCTTTGTGGAGCATTCATCTTAGACTATAGTCTAAGATCAGAGGAGGCAGCTAACATATGAAGGTACGAGATCTCTTTTTATGCTTTGCTCAAGTTCATCATGATGACGAAAATCTGGATTCGTTCGAACACCAAAATGTGAACAAAGTATATGCTAGAAGTTCTGAGCATGGGCAACGCGTCCTTTTCAGTCTACCGAGTTGCTTCTGCGAAGCCTGCTGACTTCATGATCTTGTAGACCATTATCCAGACCGTCGTGCTTTGCAGCAGACTTCAATCCCACTCCTAATTGCCGACTTCCAGGCTGCTCTTCGGTAAGCTTCGATTTTCCATTCCGTGGGATTCTACAAGCCAGTATGATGAACAAAACGAATCCACAAGGCAGAAACTACAGTGTTGGTTACACGAGACCTGTTCTGATCACGGCAATTTTCTACACATCGCTTGAGCCGCTCCATTGACTCTTTGCTAATTTTGAGGATCTTTAGACTTTAAGCTAGGATCTCGAAATAATTAACGAGGCTCTAATGAGCCCTCATTTGGTGAGGTACTCCTATTTTCCTCATTTTCGTACTTCGTCATGATGACCAAATATTATTTCGGTTTAGTCTGAAAATACAGTGTAGAGCAATGTAGTGAGAGTCTGAGAATCAAACTTATCTTTTCGCCATTTTATCTCTAGGTACGGAGGACCACTAACAAGTAAAAGCAGATGGTAGCAGCTTGAGATCGGCAGAAGGAACGATAAGAGGACGCAATTTGTCGAACCCCAGTAACAACGGTGTTGACACCTGCCATATACATGTAAGCATCGTTGGTTCCCTTATTCTCTTCAAGCCCCCTATGATGAATGCATACTTCCAGAAACTATGCTGTTGGAATTACATTTCGCCATTATTACTCTGATTATGGGCTGAAGAAATCGCTACACAAAGTTCTGACTACTAGGAGAGCCCGGCTGACGCCCTAGAACCCCAGGAATGAGATGATTTGGCATCAACCTGCCTAGTGTGCCAACGCTCTCCACTAGTTTTATTACATTCGTACAAGGGGACAGGAATGAGTACGTGGACAACAGAATTTCTTGTCCTGGAGCTTACTATGATGAACATGTATTTTCTTAACCTACGATGGTGAACGATAATTGTCACTCTGAGGGCCTTTTCTCCTTCCTAGAGCATGTTGATATTGCCTGCACATCTGCTAACATGCTGAGCTCCTAGGGCAGCGAAACAAAGCCATGGCGAGCAGAAGAGATATCCTTTCACGGTTGTAGGACAGAAATCAATCTTCAACGTCGAGGTGAGTACTTTCACAACCTCGAGGATGGCCCAAAAGAGCAGAGGCAAAATCTACAAGTTAAGCATAGAGACAAGCGATGAAGGCAGCGTTAATGACTGAAAACGAACAACGTTGCAAGACCTGCTAAGCAATATCATTCACGAACTTGCAGCTCCTTTGCTCTATCAACTTAGACTGGGCCAGACTTCATGCTTACTCAAGCATGGGCTGGAGATCCTTTGGCCGAGACAAAGCCGGTGGGGACCGATGATATCCAGAAGGCATCTTCGAAATAACGGGTCATCGAAAGTCAGGTGCATGTGCATGTCCGAGGTCGGGATCGTGGCCAGGTACTTGCCTGCATGTGATGATGAATCTGGGGCTGAAGGGCTGAGCGAATATCTTGGTCAGGTGAGACATTTTGATAGCTAGGAATGAAGGTTCCTTGAAAAGTTGGTCGGGAAGTGAGACAATGAGGTGGTATTCGAGTGAGATAGGTCTTTCGTCCTTGAGGCGCTTGTACTCGGTTGTCGGAGGGTATTATCTGGAAGATAGAATCCGGTGAAGCAAAATACTGCTCTTCTTGGACTCCGGCATTTCCTATGGAATTCGCTCGTTACTCGTAGCCATCCAAACATATCAAGCTTCAATCACTGAAAACATCACGGACATCGGATTCGGAAGCAGCGGGCGGGAGGGGTTCTTCGTATGATACAATATGCCTTTCAACCAGCGTTCCCATCCCAACCACCCGTCTCCAAGTCTATGTGCCACGTATCATTCCTTCTCGCCGAACCTCGTCCCTCCTCTAGTGCTTGTCTGCTGGCTTGGCGGTCTTCGCGTTGGGGTTTCGGGGATCGTTCTTGAATTCATCGGCTGCAGTTGTATCAGTATCTGTACATAAGTATCAATTGGAGTGTGATCATCTTACAGGCCATCATAGCAGTAGCGGCTGAGTTGACACCGTAGAGAATGACAAGACCTGTTCCCATATTAGCACTGGCTCCGACTCTTCACCAGTCTTCCCAATCTGTCTGTAACTTCTTTCTGATTCGCTCGAGGGATGTTATGCGTACCAGCAATGTAGAATGGAGCCATTGGCTTAGCTGTTGAAATCTTCATTAGCATTTCTACTCCCCGAAAGCGTCCCATTCCCAATTGACCTACCGACAGGCGCCGGAAACTTCTTCCCTAAGAGAGACATCTTTGTATGTATGTGCGAAGACGAGACGATGTGGCTTCGTGATGGATTGAGGTGTTGTGGACGTCGTCGTTGAAGCTTGAATGAGATTGACCGAGCTGTTTTCTTTGAGCCTCATTCCCGGGGCTGTTGCCTGAGGTTGAAAGCAGAAGCCACTACTTTCTTCTTAGCCTAGCTGGGCTTCTTCCTTTGCCTGAGGCATCATGTAGAGACCCTTTTAGATTATTATAAAACGAAAACAATTCTTTATAGAACTTATAATCTTCGTAAACTAATCTATCCGCAGATCCGTCTCCAACCATCCTTGACTGATTATGGAGGTTCGAATGCCTTATTCCGTCTATGAGTCTGCGTCGTATCATTTCCCGTGCTTGTCATCCTGAAATGGTAGTAGCAGTCGGAGGTCCAAAGTTCTCGTCTGAATATGTCGTTTCATCTCATTCGTCTGGTGCGTGTCTGATAGGGAGGAGTTGAAGACTAGAAGAAGACGAAACACAGAGCGCCCAAGAGCGGTATATAGGGTTTTGCCGACCAAATTCGGACTTGCGCAACTTTACGTTCTTCCTTCACCTTAAGAGTTGAGTCACTCCAGTCTTGATCTCTAGCAACTTGGTGATGGAGCTACGTCGAGGTAGGCAACTCTTTCTCTGAAGAATCGTCTCGCGTTACAAGGGGAAAGTAATCAAGAGCTCCTGGAATCTCCAGCCGGTGTGGTTTGAATCTTCGTGTCCCCCACGATACTAGGAGACCTGTGAGCTCGCAACTTTGTTCTGTAGACAGAGGTACGTTCATCGACACGTCAACATCTCCTGGGCTGAGCGAAACCAGACATGCTCACTGGTGTCTGTCGAGTCGAACCATGCGAAGCACCTTACATACCAAGTTCATCTCATGCGGATCCTTCCGTTTGGCTCGTCGGGCTTCTTCCGTACATAGGAAGCGTGCTTCCTTGACCCCACGTTCCGAGGGCCGGCATACTACCCCGCCAAAGCTAGCTTCGCTGCAACATTGGTCTCGACCTTTTCAAACTCTTTCCATTCTCTGCAATTGTTGGTCATTTCCTTCAGTATTGTATCGTATCATATCTTCATGGAAAATAACAACCAGTTGATTTTGAAAGCACGGCCGGCTCTTACATCATCGACAGCTTCGCAAGGACACAATGGCCACGCATCATCTCGCAAGCTGGGCTTGCAGTCTTAAGTACTCAGACATGCCGCAGAATGTGATTCAAGCTGCAGTAAGAAGCTTCTACAACTGGGCAGGATGTGCCATCGGAGGAAGCAAACATCCTGCAACTACCATTGCAGTAAGTGTATGCTTTCGAACTGAACACAGTGACTAAAGATCACACAGCATAATTCTTTGTCGCCATTCTTTGGCCCTCCCACTGCTTCCTTACTCGGTCATCAGGGCAAGACAAAGATTGATGCTCAGCATGCAGCTCTATTGAACGGCATTGCATCTCACGTACACGACTATGACGATACCCATCTCGATACCATTATTCATCCCACTGGCCCAGTAGCAAGTGCATTATTGGCCGTAGCTGAATGGAAAGGGGGCTTCTCTGGCAAAGACTTCTTGTTGGCTTTGATAGTTGGCATTGAAGCAGAATGTAAAGTAGGATTAGCTGTTTGGCCAGAACACTATGATGTCGGATGGTAAGTGAGGAACAAAATGACAAGTAATATCGTCACTACATGCGATGTACTGACTCCATGTCAGGCATATCACCTCAACCACCGGATCAATCGGTGCTGCAGTTGCAGTTTCGAAACTTCTTGGACTTTCAATCTCTCAAACAACCAATGCAATAGGAGTGGCAGCAACGCAAGTCGTCGGGCTGCGAGAAATGTTCGGCTCTCATACCAAGTCATTTCATCCTGGCCGTGCAGCCCAAAGTGGTTTAATGGCAGCTGTTCTTGCTGAAGGGGGGTATACGAGTAGTGAGCAGGCCTTGGAAGCAAAGAGAGGGTGGGCGAATGTCGTTGGCGTGACGAAGCCTGGAATCGCAGCAGACCTCGACAAATGGCTCGGAATGAATGCGGAAGCGAGCGAACACGGCGTAGGTCTCTTCAGCGCAGGGGTTGGGAGATGGGAGATTTTGAGGAACAGCTTCAAGCCATTTCCCTGTGGTATCGTCATACACCCCATTATTGATGCCAGCACGCAAATACATGGCGATATGAAGACTCAAGGCTTAGATGCACAGAACATCAAGTCTGTCCATGCGAAAGTCCACCCTTTAGTACTCGAGCTTACGGGCAAACGAAAACCGAAGGACGGACTTGAAGGAAAGTTCAGTGTTTTCCATGGGGCTGCAATCGGTCTGATATACGGCAAGGGCACACCTTCGGAGTATGAAGATCATGTCGTTCAAGATGCAAAAGTTATTGCCATCCGGGACAAGGTCAATGCGGAATCTGACAAGAGTCTTGGCGCAGACGAGACGATCGTGGTGGCTACGATGAGTGATGGCAAGATTCTAGAGAGACATGTGAAACACGCAGTGGGAAGTCTGGAGGTTCCAATGGATGATGGGATGTTGCAAAGGAAGTTCGTGGACCAGTGTGCTGCTGTGCTGGGAGATAGGGTACAAGCTGCGAGCGAGATTTGTTGGGATATTGAATACGCCAAGGATGTGGCAGATGTTGCAAAATTACTCTGATCGTGACAAGGGCTGGCCTTGTAGTATAGCCCAAGCAAGAGATGCCCCACACATCAGTTTGAGAGCACGTACATTACTTGCGTGATTTCCTTTTTCTTCTCCTTGGGGCAAATCATTGTCTATCAGAGCCAATACTCCCTTTCATCCATGTTTCAGACGAGTATCATAGGAAGAAAACTTTCTTTAAAACTTTCTTATTATTGTTGATCTATTTTGGTGTCTTCGGCGATGGTACTCCGTATGTTGGAAATGATGCCCGAAACCCCTAAAATCTCCCGAACAAGGCTGCTGCGTGGGCTCTTGGGGTTCCCGGCGCTAGCTTTGTCCAGGGCCTCGAACGCTTGACTTCTGAAGCTGCCTCTCAACAAACTTCTCTTCCAATCAACGCGATAATTGAGATTCCGATTAAATTCTCGCAGTATGTCGACTATTATCGGTTCTCTCTCTCTCTATACATATATATATTGTATCTTCTCGAATCGAATATTGAAGCTGCTCAATGCTTCGCCTAGAGTTCATCCACGTCAGTAGCATATACCTATCGAATGAATTAGTATAGGGCGTATCAAAACCTAATTGTTACAATTCACGCTCACCTTATGCTATTATAAGCAGAAGGGACGAGGCACGCGTCTTTCATATCGTTCTCGATCTCCAATTCCAATCACTGTGTATTCCCTATCTTTGATCGTGGTTGCCGACAAAATAGAAGCAGTGGGCTCAACCCTAATCATTCGGTCTCTCTATTCCTCCATGCCCGAGAGATACCCTTCTATGATGACAACACATTCATAATGTCTCCAATGGCTTACCTGTCGTGCAAGCTTAAGAGGAGTGTTGCTTTCATCATCTTGCAGTAACATCCTCACGCCAGTTCAAGTCCAGTTGCATCATTGCGGAAAGTATTCTGCCTTTGTGCACAAGCTCTGGGACCAATGAACAAACGCTGATATCATCCGTTTCCCGATCTTTCTGGTTGTCAGCTAAAATTTCTTATGCGAAAGAGGCGCAGATCTCAGTCGGTGGTCATCGAGCATCGGCAGGGGACGGTGGGGTTGATGACGCCTTGTCACATTTCATTTTTTAATCACGGAACCCTTGGCTACCAACCGCTATTGTTGCTTTTGCGGATCTGGGCCATTTGGCGGGGAAAATGATCTCCACATTGGACCAAGAAGCACAAGTTAAGTTGTCGGTTCTATCTTTTTGCTTTTTGGTACTTGTCTCAGAATGGTGAATAATTTATCGCTATCAACAATTTTGGAAGTAAAGCGCTATTCAGTGTCAAGAAATAGCCCAGCTAGTTTACAAGGAATAGTAGTCATCTATCAGACATTGTAAATAATTTTCAAGGAGAATTCCCGTGACAGTCACAAATACTAATGTGTTTCCTTGCTACTTGCGTCTCGTTGCAAATATTGGAGTAATGGCAGGTCGGCAAGACCGCAATCTCAGATACAACTTGAAAGGAACGGCGTACCAACCCACTTCCCGAAAATTGTGTCTGCTATCCTCAGTGCGTTGATTGCTTATAATTGAACGCTTTCCCAGCATCGAATTGGACAACATTCGTGGCGCCTCCGGCGACCCGAATCTGGTTGGAAGTGTTGGATTTCGAGTTTAATAAACGTTAATATTAATTAAAAAAACGCAAAACTACGGTCATTAAATAATGCGTTATTTAAAAAAAATTGTTAAATTAATTAAAAAAAAAATTATAAAATTTTGTTTTTATAAGAAATTAGATTAATTTCAAATTTTATAATATACTATAATTTCATTTAAAAAAGTTCACCTTTTTATTAATATTATAAGACTTAAATATATATTCAATTTATAAGCAAACTATGCTTAGCTGCGAATGCTTAAAGTGAAAGAAATAAACTCGAATTCTATGGAAAAAGCCCGATGATCTCTAAAAATTCCATAGACCGGGTAAAATTCCATGGAATTGGATTCCGATGAACGGGGTGCAACAGGGCCCCAACTCAACGGCAATCTGCAGCACCCAAATGTCGACCATCAGGTACGTACATTCTGCTTTGAGCATTCCGTTTTAACTTTTCTAGATTATTATGGAACCTTACGATTACGTCTCGGCACTGCCCTCAAAAGGTCTAAGAAAGGGCTTGCTCGACGCCTTGAACAGCTGGTACTGCTTACCAGAGAAGCCACTCGCTGCTATTGAAAAAATAGTGGATACTCTTCACACCATTTCCTTGATGTAAGTTCAAGCCTTTAATAACGATTTTACGAGTACTAATACTCGAAGGTTGATATCGAGGATGGCAGCTCAGAGAGACGTGGAAAGCCTGCCTCTCATATCATTTTTGGTGCCAGCAAGACTATTAACTCTGCCGATTTCATGATGATAACTTGCCTCGAGAAAGTATCCCTTTTGGAAAACAAAGCCTGCTTGGCTGCTTATATTGGTTTGCCCTGCTCTCTTCAGACTTCTAGTAGATGCTGATACTGTCGGATAGAGGAGATGAAGGAGATATACGTTGGCCAGGGACTTGATCTTCACTGGACACATCACTCAACTCCGCCCACCAAGGATCAATACTTTCTAAGTATTAAGCAAAGTATGTATTCATTCCCGACTTATTAGATTGGAGATCTTCCCAAGGCAAGATTGCAACGTGACGGGAGCTGACGCTAATACAGAAACTGGAGGACTTCTTCGACTAATGGCTAGACTCATGCATGCCTGCTCCATTGACACTAGATCATCGAGCGCAATTGCAACCGATGCTTCCGATAGCTTAGCAAAGATCAATCAATTGATGATCATGATTGGTCGCTATTTCCAAATTCGTGATGACTACAAGGATGTTGTCTCCGCAAAAGTAAGCCCACCTCAGCATAATCCTTAAATTCATTCTGACAAACAACAGGATGATATAGTCTCTGGAATTCAAGCTGATCTCGACCAAGGCAATTTTATTCTTCCTCTCTTGCATCTCTTGTCCCAACAGAAAACTATCCACAGTACACAGCTACTCAGCCTCATTCAAGCTCGCGAAGAAGTCAAAGGAATGTCTCTTGCCATGAAGGGTCATATTTTGGATATGCTGGAGAATGCGGGAAGCTTGGAGTATACGAGAAAAGCATTGGAGAAGTTGTATGAGGAAATATTGGGGAAGTTGAAAGATATTGAGTCGGACTTTAGAGGTGAAAATGCGGAACTGAGGCACATCTTGGCTAAGATCAAGCTGTGACGGTAAAATGGGAATGCGCTCTGGTGGGAGTAGTCTTCCTAGAAGAACCATATGATATAGGTAGCTAGCGTGAGACTTTTAGAACAAATGTGGTTGATTATTCTTAAAGCCATTATGCCTAGAAGACCAGATCCTCACGAGGCAATGCCAATGAGTGAAATATAAGCCTGTGATAAGAAAAAGCCCGTCCTGATTATGCTGATAGTTCGATGCTCGAAATCGTGTTGGGTAGGTAATGCGGGCCGCTCGATTAGCCGAATTCGCTACCGTAAGCGAGCCTCCTCCTATTTTCTGGCCTTGAGCATGGTCTACCCAGGTGGCTTCGGAGATTGCACAACAAACATACCAAACCGGATCTGATTATTGATAGGATCAAGCGTTTGAACATGGTCTGTTTTAACTACCGCCAAGATTAAGATTTCACCACACCGACAGACAATCGATAAGCGCAAGTCGCAAAGTCAATCTTGACCTACAACGAAATCGAGTATATATGGGTTTGAAAATTGTATCTGTTTAGACTGGATTATCCGATACAGAAATTCTTTTAAATGCATAAAGAGGGGAGTTGGGCATCACTTTCGCCTATGATATTTGAAAGTCAACAACCAACCAGAAATCCGTGAAGTTAAGCATATATTTGTGTAGCCACTTTTGATAAGTTGTGTGTCTTGCTGGCATAATGACGTAAGTGAGAGAGTGGAGGCCACCCCGGTCTTACAAGAGCAGACATATTTAGATTGTTGATTCTGATTGAGTTATCATTAGCATTAAAGACGAGATACACGTCATAGCCGGGAGTTCCAAGTTAGGACATTAAACATTAGTGAATAGGTTGAATTAGCGTACAGTTCAGCCTAGTGGCTTCCGTAGGAGTTTTAGCGTGCCCATACAGCTGTATATAAACCTTTGATTTTCCACAGCTTCTAAAATTCCTTCCACCCTCAACCCAAACTTTCTTCGACCACTTTACAAAACTACCTTCCTCCACAACAGTTTCGATCCTCAACAACCTTCTTACATACAATCCTTAATAACAACCCTCAACTCACACGTAAGTTCCGCTCTCTCTTCTCTTTGCGCATCTTGAACAATCACCTAATATTACCCAAGCGCAACACCTACAACATGGCAGAACCTCTCCCGAACCTCAACCCTGCTGTCGAGGATGGCTTCGATAGCGATAATACCTCTTCTACCGTGACTACTCCCAGAGGCTCGACCCCAACCTCCCCTGTGCTCAAGCTTGCCGACGCTGCGGATCACTCCACTATTTCCCTCCCTGAATCAGTCAACAACCATGCCGAGCAAGGCGCAATGGAGGCCAACTCCATGCATAGCGCTATGACCCAAGGCACTTCAACCGAACACATTGCCTCGAAGGATGAACCTCGTACCATGAATAACAGTCTTGAGCGAGGTCTTTATATGCCTGGCTGGGGTACCGAGGAGGATTCAACCGCTGCTTCTCACAATGTGGAGGCGGAGTTACTAGCTGCGGCGGCCCAAGAGCAAGCATTTGCTATAAGCAGGTCTCTGATGGCTCACGAGCAAGCTATGCAACCTCATCCAATGGATCCTATTCAGCATCATCCGGCTCCAAACTGGGGTAGCATTCAAGTCAATTCTTATGAATCTGATGCGCCTACTGATGCTTCTTTCAGTGCACGCCAGCACGCTTCGTTGAACGAATTGGCCGTTGCATCTTCTGCTGATAAGGGAAATAATCGAGTTGAGGATCACTCTACCAAGAGTCTTTATGATGCTCTCAACACCGTCAGCATTGCTTGCTTTGGCTCACGTTCCAGCACAGATGCGGGCAGCGGGGATGCTCCTGTTTGCACCCGACCTACCTTCCACAACGACGAAGTCATTGTTTCAGCTCAGACCAAGCTCGCAAAGATCGTCAACACTCCATCTTCAAGTCGTCACTCATCTATGATGAACCAAGACGGTGCGTGCAGTAATGTAGAGAGCCGTGAAGGTCGGCAGACTGCGGAAAAGGGAGTTCAAGCTACCGGTATCGCCGCTGCCTCAAGTCAAGCTAATGTGGATGGAGTTCCTCGTGTCAACACGGTCAGATATCCCCGTAGCTCTATCTACTCTGGAAACGCCAATGCCTCGAGCTCCGTTCATGCTGCTGGTGTTGAGTGCCTCCCTACATCTCCAAACATGTCCCACGCAGTCCCAAAGAAGACTATGAAGCACCTCATGACCAGTGCTACATCAGATCCTCGTCTTAGATACGATGTTCAGAAGTAGAACACACAAGGGGCTTGGTTGATGAAGGATTTTGGTTTCTTCAGCAATGCCGTTGGAAAGGGCAAGGCTACACAGAAGGTGGATGGCAATTCCGGTTCGGGGAGCCAATTCAAGCCAAAGGTCACCATGGATCAGGATAATATCAAGCCACGTACCGCACGTACCATTCCAGTGTCTGCTGCTGTGCCGTTTTTCCGGTCTAAGAACGGACCAGATCCTGTAGCATCCGTCAAGGAGCCTTCTAACTGTGTTCAATCTACTGGTGAAGCTCCGCTTTCGATTTATGGTAGTGTTCTTCCTGATGCTGGTCAGTCTTCATTGCCCTATTCTGTTGTGTATCCGCGTGCTGGACTTTCTGGTAGTGCCAATCAACACCCAGTAATATCCCCTACTCAAAACAAGCGCGGGTTAGTTCTCGAGGGAGCTGACAGTCGATTCCACATCTCACCAACTGCCGCCTCTTTCCCCTTGACCATCCCATTCTACGGAAACCTGTATCCTGGCAACGACCCGGTTTTCCAGACTCTTGAAGACCTCGTCAACTGCTTGGCTAAGGTGGTTAATGCTGCCGAATCTCTCGAGTCAACTGTTGAATCTCTCCAAGCCGAGAATGAGCAGCTGCGCAAGTTTCACATGGATACTTTGGTCATGATTGGAAAGATGATCACTAACTACAATGTACTTGGTGCTGGCACTCCTGGTGTAAATCCACACCGCCTTCCGGGTGTCGCAAAGCAACTTGAGATCTCTCAACTCCCCACACAAGTGGTTCCATTTGCACGCATCAATGGTGATGGAGTCATTCCTTACCATGGTGGACGAGGATTTCCTGCTTCTATGCTTTCTAATGGCCAAGATACTGCTCTACCTGGCTCAGTCTCTGCTCATCCGCGTTCTGTTACGGTCATGAAGAACCCCGCTCGCCAAGTTCATGGAGACAGAAACGACCTTAACATGCCATTTAAGATGGGCTCTCAAGTTCCTGCTCACCGTAATGGAGTTCCGCACTATGAACACTTCGTCGCTGAGCCTAATCCCCTCCCTGCTAACGCTAAATTCACTATGCATGGTCCATTGCCGTCTATGGCCTCCACCGGTCCTCGTGCCTCCAACGCCCACCATATGCAGCCAGGTGCCGTTTGTCCCAGTGGTGGCTTCAACTGTCAAGGTTCTCAAGTCAGTGGCCCCAACACCGTCCAAGTCACAGACTTGCGATCTCGTCCCGCTTTTCGTAGTGGTGTCTTCAATCACGATGTCTCTCCAAGCCGCGGTCTAAGAAACGTGTCGGTCGATTCTTTGAACATGCATTCCAGCATCTTACAGCATTGCGTCAATCCCATCATGGCCTCTAAACCTGCTGTGTTCTACCCGCCCAATGGAGTCAATACTTTCTATTCTGGAGGAGGCGCCGGCTTGGGTTCTGTTGGCAACGTCGACACCACTACTGACCTCTTCGAGTTTCATATGGACGCTGTTAATTATGAGGATTCCTTTGATGCAGACCTCTCAACTGGCTGTGACATGGGTAACCATGGCTACGACATGGACCTGGGTCTGCCTACATACTTCGGTCTCTAAATGCAAAGTTCTTTCAATGGATCGTCTACGAGTTGGTAGGATCTTAAGGGGCTTAGGGAGTGCGGTGATAATGGGGTGGCATTCTGATTGTTCATTACAGCGGATTTCATTTTGGCTGTGATGGGAAATGGACGTGGTCGATGAATTGGCATGCGATGGTTATTGAAGCGCACAAGGTCTTTTTCTATGATGGTAACTAGATGGTCTAGGGCTAGCAAGAACCTGCCGTCCTTAAGATAGCAGACAAATAACAACAATGAAAAGACGTTGATCATGAATTACTTCAGAAGTTTGATAACAACACCGACCATGAGAGATCTAGAGCGCTGTGTGACATGCTCTCCTACTGCTCTGCGAGTTCTTCCATAAATCCGAGTATTGGATAATGCACATTGAAACGTACCTAGGTAGGATTTTCCTTTTTGTGAAAGATGCAAACTTCAGTTTGGATAATGGTATGACACTATGGAGATGAAGATTTCTAAAAATAGGCTAACAACAAATGAGATATTCTGACGTAGCTCTGCTTCGCAAGGCTGAAGAGCCCAATACAAAATTTCGCGAATTCTTCTTCAACTCCACACAACACGACAAAGAAGGCAAGAGAAAGTTTCGATCACCGCCGCCATGCGTACTCACGAGAGGCACGTAAAGCACGGCCATCGCGATATCCTTCTGCAAGCTCCGAGAAAGAAGAAAAGCAAAAAGAAGAGCAGAAAGTCGAAGAGCAAAAAGAACAGCAGAAAATTCAAGACCAATGTCGAAGCCATCAAGTCAAAGATCGCTGTCGCCAACAACGCAATCCACCCTCCTCAAGTCCTCAATAATCCAGCACAAGAGCCAAGCAGGAAGAACAAATCACGACCTCTTGACCTCGCCAAGAAGATCGCCAAGTATCTCTTTCCGCAATGGTACACTTGCCATTGGCTGATCAAGCAACTCGATGTACGTCCTGCTACCTTACCTTCAGCGCCTAGAGAAGCAATGCAAGCCCTACCTTGCAGTAGGTCCCCAACAACCTCCTGATCTTCACCATGCTGACTTTTAAAGAATCCGAAGCTCGCTAAATCGAAGAAAGCTCGCAAGGCAGGAATGGACAAGATCATGTCCGAGTTCTAGCTAGCCCAGAAAGAGATGAGATATCTGTTTGGACGGGTTGGCAAATTCGAGACAGAACAACAAACCAGAGTTCACGGGATCCGTGAGTGCTTGAGTGTCACCAATAGCTTGACCATTGAAGGTCTTGATCGTCAATATCGTGTCGTCAATGGCATCATTCCGGCGCCCCTATCATTGGAGCTAGATTGGGAGCATGATGAAGAGGTCATGGACGTGGAGGAAGGTCGAGCTGTCTGTGAAGGCGGATACGGTTTTTATCCCTTATTCGGCTGATTCTGGGAGATTTGCTAACTTGTTGTCTAGAAGCAACCGAACTCACCTCCGAAATCCGATTCCTGAAGAAGCAATTAGTTGTCGAGGCGGCTTTGAGTGGGGCAGTTATGTTGAGATTGGAGAGGTTCGGAGGACATATGGGTTTGGAGGGAGGAGACTTGAGTTGTCGTATTGGGGATACAACAACTAGCAAGTATCTTGCAGAAGTTGAACCTGACTCGAAGCTTGCCGCTGTTGCAGCGAGGAGCTTCTTGGCTGATATTGTGACGGGCGAATTCTTAGCGCTTGATAAAGATCTATCTCCAGAGCCGAAAGACGCTGAGGCTTATTGGCAAACGTCCAATGTAACAAAAGCTATACCAAATCAGTGCACAGCCTGTTCCTACGTTGATTGTAGAGGTTCTGTTTGCGGGGTTGCCAAGACCAAGCAACGACCTCGATACCTTACGAGGTGCAATCAATGTGGGTTCAGTGGCCACATAGATAGTGAATGCAAGAAAGGAATATCCGTCAACATGAACAATCGAAACCATGTAAAGTCGTGTTCTCGTTGCCATAGGACCAGTCATGAGTACTTGCAGTGTTGGGTTGCATTCCCTTCCATGAGACCTATGCGGATGAAGGCTATGGATATCTATCCTAGGCTTTTGACCGCTAAGTTTCGCGAGTCTCTGATGAATCCTTCGTGATACTTCAAGCTGATGCTACTGTTGTGTGTTGGTGAAAGGCATTAGGGAGATAAAGTTCGGCATTGCCCAGTACTCTGAAAACTCCAAGCATGTCTCGTAGATAGATTTGGTGGAGACGCCTGCAACACTGACGTCAAAGCGTAACACATTCCATTAAATGCTGATCTTTAATGGCGAGTTGTGGTATGTGAACATGGAAATGTGGAAGGTCCCGCCCACAATGATAACCTAGATCCAAACCAAACAATGTCGATCGCGATTCGTGCGCATCTCACCGCGGACTATTCAGAAGACCGAGACTGATTTGGTCCAGAGCACGTTTGCTATGACCATATCAGAAGCAGTGAGACTGATAAGGGGCCAGTCCATTTCCAACTTTCGATAATCTATACTCAGGCTTTACCCTAGTCCTCGAGGGGAAATGAAGCTTCGAATATCAGAGTAAGTATTATCTCTACGACTAAATGGGAGGTGAATCATCTCGTAAAATACCTTGCCTTCTATTTTCCAACCAATTTCATACCAGAAGGCACGCTCGATTCGGATCAGAGAACCATGTCTTCCAGCTACGATGACCGGCATAAAGAGGACCAAAGGGCCGGATTCTTGCTTCAGATCATGCTTCATTGAACTTCCTGTCTGAAGAAGAGCGTGAACCTGATACTTGGAATATCAAGAGAGTCTCAGTGAATACGATAGGCAATGAGTAGAGTGGAGTGCAAAGCATGGACAACTAATGACCTTTTATCTCACTATCCCAAGGTGACAGGTGCTTTCTTCCTTCCTTCCGAGAACGGTGTGAACTCGACAAATCTCTGTTCACGTGAATGAATTGTAGCCTGATTTGAACTTTTCCTTTCTCAAAATCCTTAGCGCGCTTGGATTCGTGCCTACAAAACAAACAACACCTCAACTTTTTCCAATCTTTTTTCCTTTCTCTCCACCAACCTTGGCTCTCCCAACCTCCTTCCATCTCCCCGGTACATACACAGATTGCGTGGACCTGCGCGTTGAATTGTGTAACAACATGTAAGTGACAATGTTGTTACAGTCCCCCCAAGGCCGAAAGTTTTGCTGATCTTGGCAACAAAACAGAACCGATAACAACTCTTCAAGCTTGACAACAGGGCCATGGATTCCGATCAAGAGATTCACCCCAGCGGCCGCGCTGAGACACAAACAGTGACCCCGGAAATGGTTGAGCTGTCGGTACAACTCTTCCCAGAGCTGCTCGACTTCATTCGCCTCCGGGATCAGCTGAGTTTCATCCAGTACAGACGTATGGAGCTCCTCGCTACGGAGGTGAGATCCCCATCAAATTCGTCAAATGTCCAAAGCTAATATCATCAGCCTGCAAGCATTGAAGAAGCCAGTAAATCCATGCAAAACGAAATCAAGCAGAGTGCTGAGATTTGTGACGAGATCGCCACTTTCCAACTCCAACGCATCATGTCTGCCAAAGGACTCCGAGAGGAGATTAGTCACGCACATATCGCAATCGAAGACATCGAAGAAGGACAAAAGCAGGCCACTGCCGTGAACGAAGCACAGATCATTCGTGAAGGTGGAATGCTGCCAGCGAAGTCCCATGCAGAGCATTGGGAGGCAGAAACACATGCTGACGACAATGTTCCAAACAATGTTGATCTTGATTGTGGTAAGTGGCGGAACTCTCAGCACAGCAGAGTATACTGACAACGCCACAGCGGTCGAAGAGCTGCGAAACCAAATTGACGGTTTGCGGGCTCGCTTCAACTTTGAGTGCACCTTACATGGCATGATGCAGAAGTTGAAACTCGAGTTCGCAATCAATGCCAATCTTGATGGCGCTGAACTTGACAAATTTGTCTCGAGCACTGACGACGATCAAGAGATGCGGCTTGGCCGATCTTCTCTGCCTAACGCGATGCCTATGATGAACGACTTTGTCAAGGGCGCTCTCAACCCCAAGTTGAAGGACCTTGGTATGGCAATCCTCTCCACCCATTTGAAGGAGGACAAACCCTACACGCTTGAGTATCTAGCCCGATGTGGGTCACCTAAGGCCTGGAACAGCGAGGAACTTAATGACATTTTCAACACCCCCGAAACCGAATCTGCTCCGCCTACTCCAGTAAATGAAGACTGGGCTGAGCCACCTATTCCATGCTTTACATGTGGCCAGACGGGACACGCAGCAAAGGACTGCCGTGTTGTTGATTTCCCTGCTGAGACTGAGGCCCAATACTTGGAAGCCCCAGAGTCGAAGGCTAACAACGAAATGCCAAGCACAAAGTTGTGGGTGGAGAAAGATGTGTATTGCGATAATTGCGGCATGTACGGTCATTCGGAAGACTACTGTAACCATATTTTTCCGGAAGAAGAAAAGCCGAACTATTGCAACCAATGCAAGAAGCACGGTCATATGGAGGACACATGCTGGAGACTGCACCCTTGGCTGAAGGAGCAGTTCTTGAAGGAGCAGTTCTTGAAGGAGCAGTTCTTGAAGGAGAAGGAAGAGAAGGAGAAGAAGACGAGATGCTTGGATTGCGGAAGAGTCGGCCACGAACGCAGATTCTGCTACAAAGTCCACCAATACAAATGAGAATGAAACAAAGATCTGGTATCTCCGCAAGGCCGAATAGATGGGGATATTTGGCTGGGGAGTAGTATGGGAGAGTTTCATATGTCAAAGAAGTACCATGGCGTGCCTGGGAGTTGATTTGACGTATGTATGGAGATGTCCAACCAGTGATAGTGTATTAATTCAGGTAATGTAGAGTAGCATTTGTTAAAATGAGTCTTCTAGCCTTTGCAGCAGGGGACGCTTTTTGAGAATGAGACCGAATGTGTAATTAGAGATCAATCAAAGCAAGCTGTACAAAAGGAGTATGCATTGGGAGTGAATAGTGTTTATGACTGATTATGTATGACATGCTAATTCTGCTCGTGAGCCGACAAATCAAGAGCGAGGCAATTTCGATGTACAAAGCATAACATAAAACGGTCATATCAGGACCTGAAAGAATGGCCGGCTGAGCAAGCCAGAAGAAGGTATAACTTGCCATCGTCTTAAACATTTTGCGGCATCTCTAGTCAATGACTCTAGTGGCCAGCAATGCTAGGCTAGGAACAGACTTGAAGCACAAGAAAAGACCTCGTTTAAGTGAAGCAATTTACTGACTTGACTGGGTCCGTTTGGAATGGTCTACAGAGACCATTTCAAGCCAGACCCCACTTCTAGGCTTATCTCCTAGACCTTTGATTCTCCCTTCAGAGTTGGTGGATTTTTCGGTCCACGAATCCGACCATAGGGTGTTAACTCCTGATTTCCTCCTTCCCCTGTTCCGAAGTCTGGATCTTGCCCATGGCCTTTGTCTTCGGCTTCCGCTGTGTGGGGTATCTATGACCAAACACAGTGTATTCTTCATTAGTCCAACATTCGAACCATGGTCCTCAACCTAAGCTCACACCAACCTCCAAACAACTCGTCCTCCTAACTCTGCTCTCTTCCACAAGTTCTTGTCCCTCTCCATCCGTCCCCTTGTCAACAACATCATCAACAGCCCCCACACTACCAGTCCGAATCCTAACCACAATTCCATTTTGCTCCTGCCACCAGATCGCCAGTCGTAATAGCTTCTCGATTGCCTTGCCAGTAGCTTTCATGACAACTTCCTCGTATCTAGTATTGCTCTTGTTCCTGACACCTGCTTCTATACCACGGAGCAGTTTCTTGTCTCCGCCAGAGATTGAGAGAGGTCCGGCCGCACGGTTTTCGACGTCGGAGAGAAACTTCCGGACTCGCTTTACGATCGCAATGAATGAGGAACGAGCAGATATGTACACGACTTTCTGAGAGGACGCTCCTCGGCGGGGTGCAGTGATCGGGGCATGCAAGAGGGGGCGCTTTTGTATCTTCTGGTCTATAGAGGCATAATTAGCTAGCTGTGGGCTGGATATCAGAGCAAATCCCTACTCGACGGAAGCTTTGGGAGCTTCTTATGTCCTTGCTCTTTGGACTTCCCAGGCACTTCCTTCGCCATATTATCTTAAGGATAGAGGTGACTTGAACTGTTGGAGTTGTAGAATTACCCCACGAATCGATGTGATGATGTTAAGCACAGAACATCGCCAACCGAAGTTCTACCGGTCGACATCATGAGCTTCCCAACACGACAACTTTACTCCATTGTATTCCCCAAATACACCCATGGCGACCTCAGTATGGCCTCCGCTACCTGTAAACGAATTGAAAGCTGCCGAGGATGAATCTACTGTACGCATTCTCCCTTATCTCGTCCGATTGCAAACTCCAAAGCTGGGAGAGCTAACGGACATGCGACTCAGGAGAGAGAGCTTTCCTGGCTGCTTGACAGTCTGCAGGAAACGCTCGCGAGTTTAAAGACTGGACTAGAAGAGTGCTATGCATTATTAGCACCGATAGAGCCGGGTAGCACATTAGTGTTGAGTAGCCCGAGGAGTGAAAGTATCAAAGGACATATCACTAGGATTGGAAGTCGGATTGTGAAAGGCGTACGTCTCTCATCTCCCGTGCCTCTCTACTTCTATTTCGTAGATCTAATATACAACCTCAAGAAATAAGCTAATGCGAGCCGCCACAGACTGTCCACCTAAAACTCAAAACCCATCCTCCCCTCGTCCTCTCCCTCTCCTCCACCGACCCTTTAGTCCTCACCCCGCTCTCCTCTCTTCGTACCCTTCTCAACCAAGCTCTCGACTGCGTAGACATCACCCGCTGGACAGGCGACCGCCACTCCGCGCCCTTCATATCCTCCCAATTACTCCTCCTGCACGGTATCCTTCTCGAAGCCCTCTCTCTACTGAAGGGCAACACATTCCACACACATCCTGCCTCTACCTCTGCGAATAGCTCCAGCACAGAGTCCAGCTCAGGCGTTGACAGGAGTGGAGGCTTGGGATTAGGTGCTTCAGGAGGCAGAGACGAGTGGACCAAAGACCCTCCTTCACCTACATCTTTCACTCCAGCTCTACCCTCTACCCTAGCTCTGAATCTAGATCTCTCAGACTCCTCTCTGCTGCTCACGATTCGAGTCCTGGAACCTACGTCCCAGACACCAAATACGTTTACTCGCTTCGCCGCGTTGACGGGTATGACGAGGCGGTTGGAACATGATGAGATGGATGCAGTGTTTACGTACAGAGGAGAGGAAGTTAGGGTTCGAGAGAAGGTTAGGGTGGAGAGTAGTGCTGATCCTAGTTTGTTGAGTGTCGGGGCTAAGTTGGGGCAGATTGAGAGGGTGGTGGAGAGTTGTAGGGGCGGGCTTGGAGTGGTCATAGGGAAGCCTGAAGGAGAGGAGGATTGAGTGGTCAACCAAGTGTTGAAACATTGATATGGGACTTTAGGATATAGGTGTGGATAGTCACGGGAATTGAGAATGGGAATGAGGCTACGAGGCGTAGTGTGCAGCGTGGGGTTGCATGAGGCTTGCATTGGCTCGAATCTTTATTCATACCTCGACTGTACTTGATGATACCCTCGAAGTTGGAGTAAGGAGCCTTGGATTTTGATAGGTTCACAATGAAAACAGCAGTGACATTGACGGATTGAGGTTCCTGAATGATATAGTATTCTTTCCTCTAACGCCTTCAGAAGGCCACTGTTGATAACCCAACAACCACTAAGAAGAAAGCAACACAAGGAAAGCTTGCTATCGTTGTGGCTGATATCTCCGCCTAACATACACAAACACACTCTTCTCGCCACTGCATATCTCTAGCCGGCTCTGTATCTCGTTCCACATATGTATGCATCTAAGCCACAGGACTCCAAGGCATTGGGATCAGAATACGACTCTTCATGCTCTGGATCAGCGGCACAGTCTTGTGAACAGTGTCTCCCCATCCCTCAACATTCCAGCTCTTCTCTCGTCTGACCTTTCGCTCCTCGAGATCTGCGAATTGCCAGAGATGATGAACAGTGTTAAGCTCTCCAATCTGCACGAACCATGCTCCTACTCCCTCCATGACCTCTCGTCGTGCCTTCAAGCCTCGACGCCAATGTGTCTCCCATTCCAGCAGATTGCCTGGGTGCAGAGTATATGATCGGAGCTCGAAAACACCACCAAGTTGTCTAGGAGCAGTCGTGGGCCAGAAGGAAAATTCTTGCATGAGGGATACTCGTTTAGTGGTGATGAGAGACTTGAGCTTCTTGTCGAAAGCAGGGAATTCGGGATGGTTGGCAATCGAGTGGAGGGAGTCGTGATATCCGTGGTATCGCTGGTATTCCCAAATATGGACTTATTGGTTAGCAATGGCAGATTGAGCAGAAAGAAGGCAAACCAAATGTATCACAGTCTCCAACTTCAGTCCTCCAGCTTCCAACCAGATGGACCTTATTCTCTTCCATTCCAGCCATTCGTGGATACCAGCTGCCAACTAACTCGACATACTCATCGACCTTATCGGGCTTCACTTCGTGGAAGACGATTGAGTGAACATACTTTCCTCTCGCCAATACCTGACTGAACGAGTGTTCAATTTCCCGATCCAGCTCTCTTCCTTCCTTCGTGCCGTAAATCAAACTGCTCAACTTTCCTGTCTTCTTCTCCGATTCATCGGCAGGTTCTGCAGAAGAAGCGCCTTTTAGTTCACCTGCATCGTGTAGATTCAAATCGTCAGAAGCTGCACTCGCATTGCTCACATCTGGAGCAGTGGGAGTTGGGGGAGTGGAAGACAATGCTGGGGATTTGCTCGCGGTCTGGTACTGACTTGTCTCCGCCTTGCTCTTATTCCTCTGCTCTGCTACGTGCTCTCTGAACTCCTTCTGCTTTGCATCGAACGATTTTACACCGGCGGGAGTAATGTCTGCGAGGGCAGGTGTTCGAGATAGAGATGTTGTGCTGGCGAACGTACGGGATACGGCGAGGGAGGGACGGATCGAGCCAGGGCTCTTAAGGAATCGTCGAGCAATCATTTTTGCAGTGAAGCTTGTGTAATGTGTTTGCAGGACGAGAAATGGGCTGTCACTCGAGTTGGTGGTTTTGTGATTGCTTTGGCGAGCTTCAATTCAGCTGAGAATGACGTCGTGGAGGCCGGGGTTGTTGAAGGAATGTAACACAAACGAGTTGAATCGTCACGATAAGAGAGGCGAAGCGGAGAGAGTGAATTGCAATATCGAAGATGCAGAGCAGAGAGGAGGACAGGAGAGGACAGGACAGGCAGAGCAGCAGGTTAAAGCGCACGCGGAAGAACAGGGGATGGTGGCAGTCGAGGGATCAACAAGGTCGCCCGATTGGTGATGGACAGAGTTCGACTGAGCTTCACCCCGCACTTTCTGGTTGGTCGAGAGCCGTTATGCATCGACAGCTGTCAGGCTATGGAATTGCTACTGTACAATTTTGAAAAAGCTTAATAATTCTTGGTAGCCACAAATAATAAGCACCATGTGACTATGGAAAACTTCATCTCTACAGTAATACCTTTACACCCCATCAATCAGAGAACTGGATCAATTCGTATAAACCCAAGACTGGAAAGTTGTTATTTATGATTCGTTTCTAGTCCTCGTCTTCATCCTCATCTTCGTCGTCGTCGTCGTCTTCAAAGATGGGTGCTGCTTGATCTACCATAGCTTGCAACAACGCATCTTGTGTCTCAGCTTGCGCTTCGCTTGTTTCCTCTCCATGCTCTTCTTCAACTTCCCAATCTTGACCTATCTCTTCAATAAACGCTCTTATCATATACTCTGGTACGTATCTTCCTTTCGTCCCCCAAAACTTCTTGTTCATTTCGCCCCGAATCGCCCTACCAGCCAATTGATTGCTCTTCTCGTTCACTTCCCACCACGAGAATCTTAGAATTTGGAGGCAGTAGTGGAAATATAGGTATCTCGCGCGTGGTCTAAACTCGGTCCGAAAGGTCAGCTCCTCACCGTGAAGTTCTCGCCACTTTTTGGTATCTCCCGACAGGGTTGGTTCAATCTCTTTCCCAGCGAGTTTGTGCTCCAAATTCAAGATCCTGATCTTGTATTCTTTAGGCTCCGATTTTTCCCAAGCTTCTACTTCCTCGGGTGATGGCTCGTCGCTAATAGCCGGAACTATTGCCAAGAATCCTTCATCCCAGACATTCTCGAAGACTGTAGAAACCAGCATTCCATTTCGTGGTGAGTTGAGTTCTGGATGTTCCATGGGACCAAAAATAGCATCCATGGCTTGTTGACCATGCTTCCAGGCAAAAAGATGCGCTGCTGTGGATTCTTCTCCTCTGAGGAAAAATCTCTTCAAGATTGGGCACCAAACGTGGGAAGATGTAGAGTCGTACTGGTCTTCGCCGTGGGCTGCTCCATATGCCTTTATCAGGTCTGTTTTGAACGTTGATTGAATATCGCTCTCGGCATTTCGTTTAGATGCTGACGGAACTCTTGGTGGTTGTATGTCCAGTCCCATTCTGCTGGTCGTAAAGCTTCCAACATATGAGCGACCGATGATTCGGTCCTTTTCGCTCACGTTTGCCTTAGTCAGGCGATCAATCTGCTTCTTGGCCAGTGATGCCTCGAGTTGCCAGGCTTTTTGTTCCTCGAAGAGTTCTTTTGCAGCATTACTTTCTTCCCATGACGCTCTAGGACCTTCGAATGATTCGATTGAAATCCTCCTGTGTAGCTCGTTCTTCTCGTGAGTCAAATCTGCGACTTCTTTCTTCGCTGTCCAGAATCTAGATTAAACAAAGTTACTAACCAGATTCAAAAGTATGCTGAAATTTGTACATACTCTATCGAAAAAGACCCCTTGACCTTGAGTTTCTTTTTCGCGATCTTGATGCTCTCCTCGAGATCTTTTCTTCCCCGTTTCAACGAATCCATATCCGATATCTGCAAGGTGTCGAATCCTACGAGAGTAGCCGAAGAGGTCGAACCTCGCGATGACGCATTTGTTGCTCGTTTGCTTGACGTTCGTTCTGGGATCTTTGGTGCATCCATTGCGTTCGTTGTCTGCGGTGTCGAATGATGTGTGTTGTCTGTGGTGTCTGTGGTGTCGAATAGTTGTCTGTGGTGTCGAATGGTGTGGAAATGAAATGCGAAGAAACTTGCCTCGACATATATGTTGGTGTAGCGAGTGACTCATTCATAGATTTCTTAAAATTACTCCATTGTGCCAACTAATAGGGTAGGTACCATGGTACTGAAGACTACCTACCTAAGTAGGTACTTGTGTGTTACGAAGTTAGTGCTCGCAAAAGTGGATCATCCGGCGTCAATACAGTTAATATTACTCAAACACGATAATTTTTCAGAAATTTTAGATGATAAATAGAAATATTTGGATCTACTAAGTTTCGGATTGTATTAGCGTTTGTTCATAGGTCCAATTAGAATATTTTCCTATCTCTGGCCTCGGAGGTTCGACTAGGACGGGAAACAGAGCTCTCTATCTATGAAATTCCTAGCCGATTTTGGTACTCGAAAACACTAAAATATCTTAAACTAACTCTAATATTACACACCACTATATAGTTCATTTTTAATTAGACTTAAGTTTTAATCTATCGAAAAACCATTCTACGTTCTTATTACAAAATATTAGGTATAAACTTAGTATGTTATACGCAATACTCTACATTTTGTGAATTTGGGCCCTATCGCAAAATCGGCCACGAATTTCACCGATGGAGAGGCAGACACAAGTCCGCCAAAGCGATACCGCCCAACAAGCTTGAAAAGGCTTGGAAAGCATTTCATCGCGGGTCCTACATAGCTCTTGCAAGCAGATCCGACTAAGCTATCGACTACCCCCGACGTTTTTACATTCTGCGAAGAGCTGATTGATTCTTCCCTACAACGAGAGGCCTTTTCTCCAAGACGCATGATATGCACAGCGGATGCAAGGTCACGTTCGTGGTAATGGGACCGATTGGCAAGGGAGATGTACCCTGACGTGATATTGAGTACAAGTAACAGTTGCTGCCAACAATCTGTCGGCCGACTCTTCACGGGACTGAAATGCCGTGGACATAACCTACAGATGGGACTTTTTGGAGACCATACCTTCTACCTGGTTCCCATCCATGTCCATTCAGCGCTCGTGCCTATCATGGACGGCTAGAGCAATTGAGGTATCGTTGGTAAGATGCGTAGGTACCCCGATCATACTCGCTCGAATTCATACCGAATGTCCGGTAACGCAGACTCGACTTGGTCTCTACAGTAGTGACTTCCTTTCACTCTGCATCTCCGTTGTTGCATGTGTCCGATTACGAGCTAGCCTCAGATGCTCAAGCCACCAAAGAAGACACTTTTCTCAGCACTGTTGTTTCCTGAGGTGAGGAATGCTCAAAGAGGACTCTCCTTCTCCGTCGACACTGCTCCCGGTAGAAAAGTTCTCTCTCATATACTCGGCCTCTTTGCCTTCGAAAAGCTAGTTCGCGTCTCATCGCGCTGGAAGACATCCCAAACTTCGTGGTGCGACACAGACAAGCCTTGCATCTCATGATGTAGTGATAATGTCATCAAGGCCCATCATTCACAGAGCAACCCTGGACGCGTGTCAGCTCTGCTGCTGGTTAACCGTTTTGGTGCCCGTCGAAGGCCGAGAACATGGATTGACACACCCGGCACTACTTGTATCTCCGTGTGCTAGTGGCACTCGAAGTCATACAACTCTCGTAAGTTGGTTTAATCTCAGCGCATTTCGATAGAAGTGGTACAGATGAGCACGAAAGATGAGTACTACTTTATCATTATTGTTCTTTTCCTTCTTTTTTCCTTTCGGTATTTTTCGTCTTCTCATAGAAATCATTTCTCATCGTTATCTCAAAAGATAAGCTTCCAGTCGGGGAGGTCTTTTTTCACCCCTGTCATACCCCGCATATCATTCCAGAGAAGAAGTGCGGGGATTCGTTAGCAGATCCATCCTCACGGAAGTAGACACCCTGCACGCTGCAACCTTGATTTCTTAAAAGATAGCTTCCAGCAACCACAAACCGTCGACGGACATCGAATTTTCCTGTTGGAGTCGACCGTATTTTCCATCACAATGTCGGAATACCCATCAGCATCTGAGAAAGTTCACGAGATCCCGAGGGCAGAGGATCCGCCCTCATCTCTAGACGATGAGAAGGTCGAGCAGGAAAGAGTTGAAGATGTCGGAGAAAAGAGATTGCCAGGAGATGGCGAAGCTCGACTCCCGCGCTTCACACAGGAGGAGGAAGAAGCTGTTATCCGGAAACTCGATTGGCATTTAATGCCGCTGATCTTTGTTCTCTATTCCCTCAGCGTACTCGATCGCTCGAATCTTGGCAATGCGAAAGTCGCTGGTATGCAGGATGATATTGACATCGCCGGTAATCGATACAATTGGCTAGGCACAATTTTTTACATCTCTTGTACGTCAACATATCCCACATCCAGCACCCTTTTCTAACAAGTCCGAGATATCCTATTTCAATGGACTCAGATGGGATTCAAAATCTTTCCACCTCATCGCTGGGCTGCATGCGCTGTACTTGCATGGGGAATCATTTCAAGTGCTCAAGCTGCAACGACCACCTGGGCTGGGCTGATGGTCTGCCGGTTTCTCCTCGCCATACCTGAAGCAATGTATGGGCCTGCAGTACCTCTTTACCTATCATTTTTCTATCCTCGCGAACGACTTGGATTGCGAACTGGCATATTTCTATCTGGCTCTGCATTAGCAAATGCATATGGTGGCGCCTTGGCATATGGCATCTCACAGGCGAAGGGATCGATCGCTTCATGGAGAATTTTGTTCTTAGTGGAAGGTAAGAACCCGCTCAGAGTTCTTCAAACCAAGTTTCTAATCGAGTACAGGCCTTCCAACCATTGTTCTGGCATTTGTCGCTTGGTTCTGGCTTCCAGATAGTCCAGCCAAAGCTCGCTTCCTTAGTGAACGCGATCGTGAGGTTGCAATCGAACTCTCACAACGCCAGCCAGGAGATCGCAACAACGATAAATTCCAATGGAAACAGGCCGTTGGCGCACTTCTTGACTACCGCTCCTATATTCCTCCTCTGATCTACTTTGGCTGCAATGTCTGTTTCGCTTCACTGCCTCTTTTCGTCCCAACCATCATTTCTCAGATGGGAGCGTTCACAACGATTCAGTCGAATGGCCTCTCAGCTCCACCATACGTGCTTTGCTTTATCAGCATCGTGGCATGCGCCTTCATCTCTGACCGTGTCGGGGTCAGAGGGCCATTCGTTGCTGGTGCGGGGTTGGTAGCTGCGATTGGATACATTCTTCTTGCGACCCAGACTACTGTTGCAGTCAGATATTTCGGGCTCTTCCTTGCTACGATCATCTTTACCTCTGTCGCTCTGGTTCTATCGTGGGTGGCTAACACACACGCAACGGACTCCAAACGAGCTGCTGGCCTGGCCATCCTGGCTACTGGCGGACAGTGTGGGCCGATTCTAGGAACGAATATCTTTCCAGCTGGAGATAAACCTTACTACCGGAAAGGAATGTGGATCAGTTGTGGAGCGTGTCTCTTGGTGTTTTTCCTGGCGAGCTTGCAGAGTTTCTTGCTTTGGAGAGAGAACAAGCAGAGGGATAAGAAGTATGGAAAGGTCAGGGACACAGAGCACACGAATGTGCAAAGCGAATTTGGTGATGATGCGAATTTCAGATATATCATTTGAGATGGGTTGACTAGTAGGAAGAGCAAAGTCTTCGAGCCGTGTCTATTTATACCCAGATCCGAGAGAATGAGAACCATCTGTTTGTCACTCTTCATTGGAATCTTTGATGCCACGAATTGCTTCTCACTTCGACCACTACCAATTGTCCCAGACGTCCCTTGTTCACCCCATTTATGATTTCACTTTGCTCTGCTTCTTGGGGAAGATTATGCATTAAGACGAGAAGATCAAAGAGAGCCCATTTCGCTGAGCTTCGAAATCCTCGTTGCCGTCACGCTGGTCCGGGCTCAATCACCATACCCGTGGAATTATCAGTGTGCGTCCGCGGTCCAGATCGATTTTCTAGGCAGCTGTTTTGTGCTTGAGTCCCACACGTAGAGCTATCTATTGTGGGCCCTCCACCAGAGGTTACACCGTTAGGGGTGAGCACGGGGAGACTTTTGTCCGCTGCAACAACACTTCGTCGACTGCATTCAAAAATCAAGTAATCATCAACAAACAGAATGTTACAAGTACGGTTTCTTTTATTCTCAGTTACTCTGTTACTCACAAACATCGCCGAGGCAACGTACAGAACAATAAAGCATCCGCACAACTCAAACTATGAGATCCGAGTCAAAGAACATGCAGACGGCGTGCTCTGCAATGGAGGAGGGAAGCATTTCACGGGATGGGCTGATATAGGAGATAGACATCTATTCTATTGTCAGTTACTGCCCAATCTCCATGATATTTTGAACGTCTCACTGAAAGTAAATAGGGTATCACCCAGCTCGTCATGTGCCAGCTAAAGACGCCCCTTTGCTCGTCTGGCTCGACGGTGGACCCGGCGCATCCTCCACGATAGGAATGCTGATGCTTCACGGTCCATGTCTTCTCGATATGAAAAACCAAACAACAAGATTCAATCCAGATTCATGGACCGAATTCTTCAATGTCATATACTTGGATCAGCCAGCTGGAACTGGGTTTTCGTACGTCGAAGAGTCGGAAAACCCAGAAGCCTATCCCAGACGCAGTGAGGAATCAGCATTGGATTTCATTGTAGCTTTAGAGCTATTTCGCGTGGGTTTTGAGGGTCTTGAGCATGCTCCGCTGTATGTTGCGGGTGAGTCTTGGGCCGGTCAGTACGTGCCTACATATGGGGCTGCGATCTTGGATTACAACACACGAGTCTCAGCAAGAGAACGAATACCTTTAGTTTCTGTCATTATTGGAAATGGATGGGTTTCTCCAGCTGCGCAGTTCCCGGCCTTGTACGACATTAGCTGTTTTGAATACAACGGGATTCCTCCAGTATTGAACGAAACCGAGTGTGCGAAAATGGCTCCTATTGCAGCTCGTTGCGAATATCTGGCAAACGCATGTGCTACCTTCCCAGATGATATTGTATGTAGTGCTGTTGGTGATTATTGCGAGCCGACCCTGAAAGCCGCTGTGGGGAGATTAGAAAAGGGTCATCCCTGGGACCGTACCTTGGTCTGCAATGCGCCTACCCCAGATGCTTGCTACCCAGAGCTCAAAGGCATCACGGAACTGTTCGCTGTACCCGAGGTCCTTGATCAGTTGGAAGCCGTACAACAAACTCAAGGGAAAGCAGTTCCATTCGAAGTGGTATCAAGCATCATTGAGGAGCGATACTCGAAGTCAGGCGGCGACGCTTTAACTTCAGTTCCAGCGTTGACGAGATTGATTGACGATGCGGACATTAATGTTTTGATTTATGTTGGTACGCAAGATTGGATTGTCAACCCTGTTGGCGTGAGGAGATGCCTGGATGAGATGCGTTTTGAAGATTATCTTCACTTTCGAAATCAAGGTAGAGAGGAGTTGGCGTGGAAGACGAAAGAGGGCAGATCTGCAGGTACGGTGAAGAAGATTGATGGATTATGGCATGTTGAACTTGCGGGTGCTGGACACATGGTAAGCAAACGTTCTTCAATATATTTCCTAGTGATTAACGGAGGGTAGGCACCGTATAACCAGCCGCATTCTTCACTGAAGCTGATGGAGGCTTGGCTTGTGGAAGTTGAATCGAGGAAACTTGAAAGTGGGGCATCATTGGGAAATTCTCGCGAGAGCGAAGGGGATATGAGGACGCAACGATATCTAAGTCGTGTAGATCTATAGCTTACATTCTCAACTCATTACCTCTGGCATCAGAAGAATAATGCTATTGGTTCACGCTGTGTCGAAAAGTTTGTCTTGCATGTTGTGTACAATTTCACCTGCAGCTTGAGCAATACCTTGAAATGTAAACAGGTTAGGAAGTGATTGTTGGGACGAAGGCATTGAATCCTGGTGCTGAAACAACATCAAAGCACACCGGCACTTAAAGCAACGGGAAGTATACTCATGTGATCTCGAATGCACACTGAAGTCCAACACGATGCTGCAATATTACGAAGTGCAATTCCTGCATTCCAGCAGTCACATCACAGAACATCATGTCCGGGCACTGCCGAATTCGAACATCCGAAATACAGCGGCTAAACCCCACCTTCAATTCGTGCATTCAGGGACGTGACAAGCCCCGCACAGGCTACTGGTCACCACCGCATCGGCCTAACCATTGCGCTGGTTCAGCACATCATCATCGCGGGGTCGCATCACACAATCCTATCCAATAATGTCAGTTGAAAAGCTCTGCATCAAAGCCGCATATTCAGGGGCATCCCGATGCCATAGTACTTTATGCGCGTGATGTGATGCTGATCCTTCGCTCCGCAGGGAAACGTTGGGCCCCTTTTTGGGGGCTTCGCTTAGGGGCCAGGTCTTGGCGTTGATGAGGGAGTTGATTCGTTACATCGGAATGGAAACGCACTCGTTTCTGCTTTGAGATCCAACGACTTCTTGTCAAGTGGTTATCGTATGGTCCTTCTTCGGTTCCATGGTTTTGGTATGAAAGAAAGCATTTGGTTGCCCAGCTTTTGTATTTGAGGGCCGGTTGCACCTGTTGTGCCTCTGACTGGTAGCTTTGGTATAACGTCAGATTCGCTGGGAACGATTGCAATTGGTGTTATCCAGTTCTAAAAGTCTGGATAAGTAGATGCTATTGAGGCAAGGTACATCATGTGCTCGTCTTGATCTGGGACAAAGAACTATTGAAGTTGGATTATAAATTGATTTTGAACTTGAGAGTTTGGACCGACGGAAGCTTCGGGTTCGGGGAAGAAATCAGCTCATCCGAAAGAGTGAACCTTTGGGGATAACTACAGTAAGTCGAACCGATACTTATACACCACGCTGTTTCTCCTCAGTCTTGACCTTCTTCCTGACACAACTTACAGGACGACCATCAACAAACTCATTAAATCCTTCTCCTCAACACAATCTTCAAGATGTACGCATTTAACAAAGTCATGAAGCTCTTAATCTCCATCGCCATCGCCATGGTTCTCCTCACCCTCAACTCCGTCTCTGCACTTCCCACCTCCGAGGTCGCCGAGATCGAAACTCGAAGTGCCCTCCATCCATGCTCCGTCTTCATTCAACGATGGTGCCAAGATTGTGAAGAACGCTTCGACGTTGCCTAGTAAGTACTCTATTCCATTCGATCCTCCGCATACTTCAGCATCCAGCCCTTCTCCTCAGACCTTTCAGAAACCTAGACTGACATAATTCCAGCTACAATGTCACATGGACCACTCCTTGGAATTGGCCAATTGCTGCCTTCGTAAGTCTAGACAGACATCACTTCCTCCGGCCACCTGAAGCACCAGCTAATCCCTCTCAGTGGAACCAAGAATCCGACGAAGTCAACGTCCCAACGGTTGGCTCTGAACTTGTCGCCGTCCAAGTCGGTTCCAACATTCTCCACATCATCGATACCGCCGACCCAGCTCCAGGCGATAACAACGATCCTGGCAAGTTGAGCTTCGTGTGGGGAACTGATACGTGGGACTCGTTCAGTCCGGGTTCACCTTGTGATGTGGGTCCCGTGGGCACGAATGCACAGTATGGGGGTAGCACGAATTATGAGTGCGAGTGGTTGTGTGATAACTGAGGTGGTGATGGGCGATTTCGAACTGCTCGGTTGTGGTAGGAATGAATGCTGGGAATTGTGATTTACTGGCATTGGATTCTAGCTTGCTCTTCTACCAACGACTAGCTGGCCAGACACTGCAGATAAATTCACGGTACTGCGCACCATTTGGTGTATCGTCTCTTGATTGGTGTTTGTGTTCTTTCTTTACTGTGACATGACTCGAGATTTGCTGTAGCCGAGTTCAAGTACGATTCCGTGAATTTGAAGTACACCTGCGGAAAAAGGTGCAAAAAGCAAACAACTTCAGTCCGCTCCTTTCCAGTAAGTGAATCAGAATGAGGCTGATGAGGTATAACTGCGTGGGGTTCAAGCACACTCGGCACCCCCATTGAAGTTGCGTTAAGGGGTTCTGCAGAGCTATATATTGCTCCTACAGTTGCCATTGGCAGGCTTGATCGATATTCCAAAAAGAAGAAGAAGAAGAAGAAGAAGAAGAACAAGATGGTAGGAATTGTCAAACATCCTCAATGGTAACGTGAAGATGCGGATCACAAGATAGTTTCTGCTTCGCCTTCACATTCTGAGAGATTTAAAAGTCACATCTAAGGGGAGTAATAACTTGATGACAACAGCGAAGAATTGATAGCAGCCTATGACTATACCCCCACAAAAAGAGTTCCCGTAGGAATTGATGTCACAATTACACTCGAGAATTATTCCAAGTTGGGTTTTTCTCATACAATCTTCTTTTCCGATTGCCAACTTTAAATTTTTTGGATATTTATTGTCAGAGCCAGAACTGTTGCCATTTGTGGTTTTGTCTGATGAACAGAGTCTCCAGCAACCACGAGAGCCAAGTTTCTGACCTTAGAGACTCGACACTGTAGGGAGTCAGTTGTTTCTGCAAGAATCCCTGGTAGAGGCCATGCTACCGATTTAGAGAGCTCTCCTTCGACATTGGTTGATTAGCTTGGTTTCGTTGATGTTTTGAGAGACAGTGCAGGAGAAGTTATTAAATAGTCTGTGTTCTGCTAATTGTGGTCAGCATACTCGAACTTCATCTAAAGTCGCAAGTGAATGTGAGTTACCAGACAGGCGTAAAGGATCCTCTGAAGACAGAATTATTCAGAGGCAGAGAAGTTAATACAAGTCCAAATACTTGTAATAGAGCTCAAAATCGGTTTCTAGTGCTGATTGCAGTATATAAACAAGCCATCTCTGGCTAAGAATGAAGGTTACGGGCTCCGATATGAAGTTTTGGATCCCCTCATGATCTGTGATTCCCTGGAGCATCACGACTTTGACTCGTATTTTGTCGACATACCTGGAGCATCTCGAACACTTTCTTTCATATTGTATCAAACGATCTGGCTTTCCTCCATGTGTAGATTTACTCGCTTAATTCTTGGCAAATTGACAGCAACATGAGTTTGACAGCAGTGTTGGTGACATCAGAGGAAGAATATCATATAGAAAAGATAGAGTCAGGAGCCAAAGATACCGTACTCATGTGGCACCCGTCCATGCAGAGAACCCGAACGGCAAAAATGGGAAACCTTTGGTTCTCCAAGGAACCTTCTGAATGCTCTTCCAGTTGGAAGTGCTCGACATCGTAATATATAGTATTTTCTATTTCAGTTTGTCTCAGTAATGCCAGAAAGATTGAATTCACTTCTTCCAGGTCAGAATACTAACTAGAGATTGTGCTCAACCTAGCTGCATGATCTTACATTCACTTCCTAGTCTGCCCTCTGTTTTGTCAATCCGCTTCATCGAGCGAAGTATATAAACACCGCCGCGCTTACAACCCAACGCCAGAACAGTGATATTCTGAGCCCGAAGGCGTGCAATATCAGTAGGATCCAGATCAGTAGAAATCAGCTTATCTAAACTATTTCCCCAAATCGCACTTTGACGCTTTTTGAATATATATTGAAGTCGAAAATGACAGCAAAATAGGTATTGACAACGACAATGAGTCCATGCAATCTGAGCTGAAGAGCAAAGCAGATAAATTGTGACCGTTGAAGATCAAAAGCTAAAGAGAAAATGTCCCACGTGACAGACGTGATACCCCAGTACGTGCGTGTCGCGGGACGATGCATTCCACCAACAGCTCTTGTATGTGCTTGAAGCTCTTTTTGCCCTTAGGAGTTGGGAGTATTTAGAGTGCTGTCCATAGCATGACTCATCGCTATGCTTTGTGTTGATTTGACATGAGAAACTGAGTTTTCAAGCTGTAGCTTGATCATTATTTCGTGGTCTGAACCTATTCGGAGTGAATCGATATGGTTGTAGCCAATATATCACACAACTTGGTTAGGGCTGGGTGGAGAGATCACAACCCCATAGTAAGGCAATAGCTGTAAGAGTGAATACAGTATATTATACCCAACTGCATACGCAGCTTTGTAAGTGCTTGGGGGGGGGAGAGACGCACGCTTTTGTCGCAAGGCACATGGTTGTAGCTACATAAGAGTGAATACAGAATATTCTGGCCGACCGCCGACACAGCCTGGTCGGGGTTCCGGAGAGATAGCAAGCCGATGAGGCGCCAAGGTATAAATCATCTTGCCCGGCCCTTCCTTTTCCCTTTCCATCCAACCCTTTGACTATCTTGACCTTGCTTTCGATCTGGTTCGTTCGCTCGGCTCCTGCCAAGGTCTTTTCTACCCGTTTTACCCAAAAGAAGTCTTCTCATTACTGAGGTAAGAGTAAATTATTAAATTATGAAAGCTTACTAATGTCAGGGTTTGCTTTTCTATTTGGAAGAAAATCCGCAGTGACTAACAATTTTCGTGACAGCAAAAAGCTCAAACTGTTGACAACAGACGTAGAATGTCAACGATTGAAACTTTGACAGTAGCATGAGGACATGGTTTGAATCCAATTTAAGCAACTCACAGGACATAACTTCTGAAATACTCAGACGAAGCATGACCTAACAGACGGGACACGTTCCGTTCTCATCTCCACCCATGCAAATCGTTCACCAAGGTTCTTGTCGGTTGTGGAATCTGAGATTTGTGGGGGGGGAGAGGTCTTTATATAGATATTAATCTTTACATTAGAGCGGGCGGAAAGAAGCAAACTCCGCCCCGACGAGGCTGTTAAATGGAGTGAATGTAAACATTTAGTCTGAAAAGGGCGAGAAGAATGATCATGAAAAGTGAATGACTACCAGAACACGTGAGAAAGCCGTTAATTTCAGGGTTCAAATAATTGACCCTCCACATGCAACGCTGATCCCAAGCCATCGATATCTTAACAAACACCCACGCCGCATTAGCCACTTGACGGGCGATTTACTATCATGGTTCCATGACACTGTCCCGGCGATCTTCACAATGCACTACCTTGTCATTGGTAGTCCTAATTCAAAATCTTGTAGAGAGCACACTAGACCTTTGAAGGGGGCTCAAAGCAGAAAGTGCAGTTGAGGCTTGACACCACTGTTATATTTGACAGCAGATTTTAGATCCGATAGATAATTCTCAGCAACACAATATTCATTTCCCTTAAAGCGTTCAAGACATATCGGCACCCATGAAACCGAATCTAGAAAAGGTTGGCCCGCAGTAAATGTATTGGGGTAAATCAAAGAACTACGTCTGCCTCTCAATATTGATGGTCTTACAGGTAAACATGTGCGCTACGTAGTTCTTGATGAAGAAGGTAAACGAAACGTGAGTGTGAGATAAAGAAGAAGAAAATGAAACAGGGAGCAGGAGGCTTGGTCTATATATACTATATTACACAGTCGCTACAGAGACAGCAAATTATCATGTCTTCGTGCTCATTGAGTGAATCCAATCTTCAAGCAGGAGAAAATGCAGATTCCATGACGAGAACACGTGAATTTCAACTATAAATATCTTGATCCTGCTCCCGATTTCCTTGTGCTAATGCTCGAGTGTCCACACTGCAAGAAAGCATATTCTGGGCTTCGTCTCCAAGCATCCCGTGAACACATATCCCCAGAACCTCTTTTTTTTCAGGTCTCATTTGGAAGACAAGTCTAGTCGCAGCTGATGTCCCGGCCGGTATTCATGAAGATGATGTTTTTAAAACTGACAGCAACACTGAACTTGACAACGACAATGCCAAAAAGTCCCACTTTCGTAGCAAACTAACACGGCATTCTTTCAGAACACACGTTAACATTAAAATCAGTTATGTTTAATCATGACATACTGCTTGGCTGTTAGAAAGGTTCGAGAATTGGGTTACTAAGTTTGCACTTCTATGTTGTTTAAGGGATGGTGCATGATTGATTAATGGAGAGCAAATTAATGCCAGCAAGGATTATATATATTCTGGAACAATATCAAAGGACAATAAAGTAGATCATGATTCTTTTTGAGTTCTCAAAGCGCGAGGTGAATATAGCGTAGATTTTCAGATTCTCAACGAATTTCCGTGCTTTTCCGCACTACATACTTTTAAGTGAAAGCCGTGACTGTATTCTCCATTCACTAGTTTGGACGACATCATACTTTTCTCGCACAAAGTGGGGCAGCTCTACGTATAAAGTCCGGGACTCCTTGACTATTTTCTGTTCTTTTTGAGAATAGAGTTACAACTGAGAAAGTTCATCTTATCGCTGATTATGCATGTGTCCAAGACATGTGCTTACAGGTTCAATTCGATTGTTAGTAGAGAGAAAAATCATGAGGCTCAGATAGGATGAAAAGATTCGAGGCTAGATATCTCGTTGCCAATGATTAAGGTTTATTATTGGCAACAACAGGAAAGTTGGTAGCGGTGTTAAATTCTTTCTGCATATTTGCCAGGGAAGAAGTATCAAGCATTCCCATGACTAAATTTCCGGGGCAGGAAAAAAAATAGAAAGCAAAACCTTGATCCAGGCCGCAGACACTTCTAATAATTGCAGCCACTTCCATTCATCGCAGCCACTTCCACTCACCGCAGCCCACTTGCATCATAGTTTGTAGCACTACCTAATCTGTCTGCCTATGGAGAAGGATTAGTGGTTTATATAATTTTCGCTCAAAGCCGGAATTCGGCGAAAAACAGGAATAGAATTGGTGAATATTTCTATCTCCTTGCTTAAAGTAGGAATTTTGGCGAAAAATCGAAGTCGAAATAGTAAATTAAACTAGACTTTCGCTCAGAGCAAGAATTCGGCGAAAAACAAGAGTGGAAATAGTGAATGGACTCAACTTTCTCGCTCAAATCAAGAGTCCGGCGAAAAACAGACAGTAAATAGTGAATAGACCCAGCCTTTTCGCTCAAAACAAAACTTCGGCGAAAAACAGCACCGGAAGAAGTGAATTAACCTAGACCTTCAATACCCAGGATCTCAGAGTCTTGTTATAAAGTCTATATAAACAAAACTTGTAAGTCTTTTCCACAATCACAGTCACATTGTCAGAGAGATTCTTCAAAAGGGAGATGTGGGCCAGGAACGGATAGCTGTGCTGAACGGATGTTGAACACTTCTTGGTAAATCTCGCTGCCTGCACCATGACTTTCTTCTTTGTTCTGTCCGACAAGAGAGGAAAATCAAAAATTGACAACAATTCATAAGTTGACCAGAACAGCAGATTTCCCGGTTTATTTGATGAGCATTTTTATGTAGGACTAACTTTGAGGGAATTTGAAAGTCTGTTCTTGTGCACTACATAAATAGCATAAGTTCGCGGACAGATTTATGCTGCTTCAAAGTACTCAATTGCTGACGCACTTTAGTTCCTCATACAAACTTTGTCTTTGTACTGTATTTTCATTAAATTAAATTGAAGCAGCTCAAGACACACTACTTGAGTGAGTGAATTCAATTAACGACTCAAGAACTAGGACGTGACTCACAGGATCACCATAATTGTGACATCAAAGCAGATATAAAAAGCCTCTACCCCGCTCCTACTACGCAAACCAGGACGACAGCCATCATACCGAGCGAAACCCTCCAGGAAAAGCAAAGGCTGAAGATATACAGAAAGCGTCCACACCGGAGGCCTGGCCTCTTTAACACTCCGGGTAGGTCTGTACCTCTGCTGGCCTTCTGACGTGAAAGTTCTTTCTATTGCCGGGAAGTCGGAGAATGAGATGACAGCAAACATAAAGTTGACGGCGACAAAGAAGGATGCAACCTATCAGATATGTGTGGAATCAAACCCAAAGAAAAACATAGCCGGTAACTTTCTAGTAAACGGCGGCAATTCACATGGAGCGGGAGACTTTGCTCATGCCTTGACGGTTTCCTGTGTCGACATCGATTGCTCTTGCTCAGATCTCTGTTTGGGACTTGTGAACTTAACGTATTGCTTATTTATATATCTCGCTTGAGGCTAACGTGTAATTTTCGAATCTCCTGACTCACTTCTTTGGAACGAAAAACGCACGATAATCTCAGGTGAATACTAACCCACAATAGAAAACGTGCAAAGTGCAAGCTAACGTTCGAATCTCTTGACTCACTTCTACGTCACGAAAAGCGCACGATGTTTTCGAGTGAATCGAACAAACGTGCAAAGGCGTGAGCTAACATGCTCGAAAGCAAAAGTATAAATATACTCATCGCTACCTCCAGGAAAAAGCTTCAAGTAAATTTTGCAAACATGAGCATCAGAGAACAACATGACCTTTGGCGGTCGAGACAAATCGGAGAATACAGTTGGTCCCGGGATCGACTGCTTTGGGGATGTATGAAGTATTGATGTATCGCTAGCTGCATTTTGCTTGGGTTTCTTCTGGTTGGAAAGTATTTATATGTGATTAGAAAAGAAGATAGGATGACAGCAAGGAAAGCATTGACAACAATCAATCTAGTAAAAAACGACAGCAAGAAATCGAGCTGTGTAGTCCACCTACATCATGTTAAAGGCAGAAAGCTTGGGCGACGATAATTCCTTGGGACACACGTAGTACCGGGCAAGAACGAAGAGCCACGACAGCAGCTCCCCCTCTGGTCAATTCTCCATTTCGTTTGTTCTATTGCAGATGATTGAGGGTTGGAAGTGTAGTCTATATAGATATTTTGCTCGCGAGGAGCAAAGGAAGAGAGAGTAGTTCGCAGATTCACTTGAGGTGTGGTGTCGATCTGGCTCTGTGGGCTCTGTGGAGTGAAGATTCGTGCTTCTTTGGGAAGGGTATTGGCAGAAGAGGAGGTGAATCGTTTCGGCGAAGAATCTTGAATAAGGTCGAGCGCTTGCAGAACTTCGACGTTGATGTCTGCGGTGGGACGAGACGCTTCTTGAGCTCTGAGTACTATCCATGAGAATTGAAAGGACGATATTGAAGTGAGTGAAGTACCGTGAGCAAAAGATCACAATTCTGTGCACCTCGCGTTGGGTCTGCTTACTTGCAGAACTGCTCGTAAACACTCATCCAAACCAGCATTAGAAGCAAGCCGAAGAGAAACTTCGAGGCAGTAATCTCTCTTCTCCCCTACCAAGCCTCATCTCCGAAAGCATCGAAACGAAATGCGCTCACGTTTCAAGAAGATGATGACAAGAAATTGGCTTTGTAAAGGTCGTCCATACAATAAAAGCCAAGTACAAAACAAAAGGTAAACAAATTTCAGATTTGAAATTATCTCTTGCAAGCAATAACCTAATAAACCTCTGAAGCACCGGCCTCGAACCCATAACAATATGCTCGCTGCACCGACAACCCAAGCCAACTAAACAACACGGCATGCCGTGCCTCTTAGCATTCATTTTGACTCCTGCCCATCTGACACTTACATGCACTTCCCATGCACCGAATCTTCAACATCCCTCACTCTCACCCCTCCCTCTCCAAGATTTTCTGTCCTCCCATCCCTCCCGGAAAACCCAAAAAACCAAAATTTCCGCCTCACCCGCGCCCACCTACTGTATCCCCGGTTCGTGAAACATTCAAACGACTCCACCCGCCCCTCTCAATATCACGCCTCCCCTCACCATAAATGAGCAGCCAACAAACACCACGTGAGGAGCAGGGGAGGAAATATATTACTCTGCATGTGTATCGTCGTTTTTAATATTGGGGTAACATACAGTAATGAATGAAGTTCTTCCTTAGTACGAAGTAAGTGTACAGGAGTGCGGAAGGATTGCGCCGGTGGTTGAGTTCGCGCGATAATGATGGATGGATGGATGGCACTATTTTAGGGTGAGAGAGATCTGGGTACGCTACCGTTCGTTCCCGCGTGCGATTGCGATTTGTGGTGGTTACATCGGTCGTATCTTTGTGTAGTCAGCAGCAGCGGGCTTGCTTGATTCAAATCTGGAGACGAGAGAAGGGAGCCGAGACAAGACAAGACAAGATGAACGAACGAACGAACGAAGAAATGAAAGAAAGTTGAGACTCTAGAGTTGGGTATCAAACGAAGGGAAGGGAGGAAGGTCGGACGATGAAGGTTGATCGTCGGATCGGAGAATTATTGTATTGGGGAGTGGAGTGGAGTTTGAGGTGCGAGACGGACGGGCTGTTTTGTGGTGGGTTGTGGTTGTGGTTGTGGGTGGAGGCGGCGTGGTTCCCATGTGGTTGGGAGGCACTTGTGTTAATGCCTCTACTATAGTAATCACTACTCATATATCAATTCTCAACCCAACAGCGCAAACAAAACAAAAGAAAGAGAGGAACATTCATGTTTGTTCAAACACCTTGCTTGGAGCATTCCAACTTCGAACAGAATTTTTGGATTTGGATATTTTCACCATCCAAACCCCCCGAATCATTGGTCGGGCCCACGGTCTCGGATCCTGGTCTCGGCTGCAAGCGAACTCAAAGTGAAACACGGAATGACCTGAGAGACCCCAGACCGTGCGTGCGTGCGTGCGTGCGTGCGTGCGTGCGCCCACTGAATGAATAATCGTGTGCGGTGCGGTGCGGTGCGGTGCGGTGCTGTGCCGGACGAGAAGGATTGGAGGCATGATGACTGATTGCAACGTGGGACCTTTATCTTGGATGATGACGGTGATGATGGAGGAGGAGAGGAGGAGGAAAGGAGGAAGAGGAAGAGGATGTTATATCTATTTACACATTCCAGTCGGGGAGGGAGAAGGAAAGCCACCGACCACACTGCTGTTTCGACTCAGCTGGGAGCCATGTGGCTGGGGAGGCCTGAGTGGTGGGCGAAAAATAGGTCACAGCGGAGAAGGATCCGAGGGACAGTACTCACTACAGTCCTCACTAAAAGCAGCCGGGAGATTTGGGGGTGGGTTTTGAGGGGATATGACAGCCACTGGCGCTGCTTTAGTGAGGGACGAGAGACACTCTGGTAAAAGCTCCGATGATGGTTCAGATTTCGTCGTCGCCGGCATTTCAGCAGTGGAGGGACATCGTCTTACTGGTTGCCACCATTGAATCTTCTACTTCCACTCTTCTTCAGCACTGCGCTCACTGGCTACACACACCTCTGCAACCCCTGTGGCTGACTTTAGACCTGCCACGGACCAACTTCTCAGGTCTCTGAATCAACGACGATGGTGTGTTTCTGCTGCGTTGGTGTCCGGTCCAGCCCCACTGTGGTCATGGTGCAGGAGGCCCATGTTGCAGTTTACCACCAGGGTCAGGATCTGGTTCCAGTCCAGTTCCCGCTGCCCGACCCAAATCGAGTCCAGCTTGCGGGACCAGAAAGTGAGGCCAGTGAAGCCACTGAAGGTCTCCTTCTCCTTCTCTCCCTCATGGATGTTTGCATGTCCGTGAGAGGGTCGGGGTCCTCCCAGCAATACGAACCCTCCCCTTCCCATCCACCATCCGGGTGCAGGGCCTCAACAGGATTGATTGCCCTCCGTTGTTATTCGATGAACCGGATTTGCAGCGAACTTACTCACCGCTGCATGTCCAATCAATAGAGAGATCGGCTCATTTCCTGCTCCCTGGACTCTGCTCATCCTCTTGCTAGCAGCACTTGCACTGCCCGTGATCGATGATGATCAGATCTCGCAACGATTCTCTTTCAACGTCGACGCCGTTCTCTTCTCCCCCCGTCGCACATCCAGATCTTTTCTCTTCCCGTCACGACAACTCTTCGTCGTCTTTTCTTCGGTTTGCCCATTTGCGGACGACGTAGCAGGAGAGAAGAGACGAGAGTTCTGTTTGAAAGAGGCACCCGGATGTCCCCATTTTGATCTGATCGATCTTGCGCTTCACACTTGCTTGATCGTCCGAGAGCTCGACGCTCCCCAACTTCCTATCCCGTCCCATTAGACGGCCTTCTGAAACGACAACGACGAACGGCTTTCGTCCTCGATTCCATTCCAAGGTCGCTTGTTCACCTGGCACTTCCTCTTCCCTTTTCCCTCGGCGCAGCTTCGAGAGCTCTTTCCGTCTGCCATCCCGTACCAGACATTGCGTTCGTCCTCGCGACTCCCAGGACGCAGCGACGGACATTTAATTCCCACGTTTGACGACGTTGGACATTGGTACATCATCTGGTGTGTGGTTTGGTGGTACAGAGACAACCAGTGGTGGGGGGTTCCCGGAAACGGTGTGGTTTGCGCATGAGAGATTTCCGCAGGCTCTCGAAACACTAGATGTAACGACCCTTCTTTTTTTTCAGTCATCGCTGCAATGGGACTGTGAAGTATTCCAGGAGAACAGAGAGAAGGGGAAAGGGACACTCAATCGGATCAGCCTGCCGACCAAGCTCGCCTCAGGGTCTCCATCGAACGCAGCCCGTCCCAATTGACCATTCAGTGGGCAGTCCTGCTGTCTGGGTTTCGTACCTGGTGTACCTCGTTCGCCTCTTCTCTACGTACTCACTCACTCACGTTCTCCTGTCATGAGCGGGCCCTCAGATCTCGACCGACTTCTCTTTGTGTTCGCTGTGCTGTTCACTGCATTTGGATGAGAGGTTGTGCTTCGGTTGCTAATCGAGTTCTGGCAGGATTCAGAGTGTTGGGGGAGTACCATCACCAACTTCAGTCAACCGTCACCGCGGCCCGTTTCGATTCAGTATTGTGATCGCATCCTGCGATGCGACGTCGTCAAATCTTGATTCGATTCAACTCTTCAATATAGGCTCAATCTTTGTCTACTCTTTTCGGATCCTAGCGACCGACCACGCTCTTTAGCAGCTCCTATTCTGACATCGAAGTTCGACCACTTCCTGATCTCTCTCTCTTTTTTTTTTCTTGACAGATTCTTGTACCATTTTGGAACCAACCGGACCATCACACACAAATCCAACACCCATCTCACTTTACTGGCCGATATTTTCGTATCAGGAAGACTCAGGAGCCATTTCGTTTGAACGACTTACGGCTGTTCGCATATAGTAATCCCTTGTCAGACGGCTTCATGCATATGCAAACACGATAAAGCAAAGGATCCGAGTCATTGGTCACGAGGAGGGAACTTCTCGAAACCCCTTATCTTTCTTGGGGACTGGCGACCCCGATATTCAATTTTCAATTCACGTTGTTCCAATGAGTCAACAGCAATGGCCTGCGCCAACCAGGTCGCCTGGTGGAGGAGGTTCGGTGAGAAGAGCCAGAGAGATGGCCGAAGCCGGGCTCACACCACAGATGCCTTCACAAATACCACGCGCTCCGCCTCAGAGACCTTATGATCAATCGAGAGTGGCTCCCAATGCGCCAACACCTCGAATGCGACCTCCAATGCCCCCAGCGTTGGTCTCGACAAAAAGTGGTCAAGGCCCAATTGGGGTTGCGATATCACGACCAACCCAGGTTCCACAATGGCCGCTGGCGGCGACCATTGAAGGGGGACCAGATCCCCAGTATCAACCTCCTCCGGGTCGAGGTGTGCCACCACAACGACCGCCACGACCCAGCCACGTACCGTCTATGCTTGATGCTTCACGATTACAAGATCCTACGCCTTCCTTTCAGTACATACCACAACAAGGACAGAACAGAGGGTACGAGGAGGATGATGTTATCTCACCGATTGTTGCTTCTCCCATGACACAGTCATCCCGACCTTCGACGTTATCATCTGTTGGATCAATTCCCGATTTTCCTGTACCAATGCCGAATTCTGGTCCACCCCGAAGGAGTGCCAACCTCGGACCTCCGCCGTCATCACGACGTGGCGCATCATCATATTACTCGCAGGCTTCGTTTGTGTCACCAATCCCAGAAGAGAGTCCCCGAACGGTCCCTTCGCATCAATCTTATGCGTCGAGTGCTGCGATGCCAACGAGTTGGGGATCGGATTCGCCACGATATGATGAGGATGATTATGAGGACGAGGAGGTGTATGATGGAGACAGTCCAGACTTCAGGAGGGTGGAGAGAGGATTCGGTTCCCCAATCGAGGAGGGTCGTGAATCGAGGGAGTCGAATGGGGATGATAGTGACGATCGAGGATTAATACGAAGCGCGAGTTTTGGACGACGCGCAAAACCTTCGATGATAACGACCAGGAGTTCAGACAAAGTTGAGCCAGCGGTGCGACCGCAAGTAGTGCCTCAGCAAATGTCGAAACTAGAGAAGATGGGAGTTATCGCAGGTGTAGGAGGTCCGACAACAGGTCTTGTAGCTTCAAAGAATGGCGAGAATGGACAACGGGAGACGGTGTGGCCCATCATTGGAAATGTCAACTCACCGCTCGCCACGGGAACCGGTTTTATAGACAAGTCGTCTACGTCGTCGGAAGAGACCGTGCCAACGATTGCGAGAGCTGTAACGACAAACGAAGCTGCTCCTGCATATGTTGCTAACCGTTCGGATCCCAAGGCCGCCGAGATGCTTGGAGCTTATAATGCGGCGAGTGCACTGCAACCTGGACCATCGCCCACTCGAACACCTAGTCCTGGCTTCAGCAGATTGTCTGCGATTCGAAGACCGCCTCGTCTGGACATGGATGCTGTTCGTGATGCGGAGGCGAGAGGAAGTTTGACGAGTTTACCGGATCTGATCAGACGAGCAACGAGGTTAGCAGCAATGATGGATCGAGGGAAGAGGCCAGCGAGTCGAATGGCATTGAACGATTGGCCAAGTGACAATGACCTGGCCAAAGACAAGGAAATCGGCTGTAAGTATTGATATCCTCTCTCTTGATGTTGTCGCTAACTGTCAAAGTATCTGAGGACGAGAAGCACAAATCTGGTCTCTCGGGTATGCTGGCCGCTTTCCCACCACCCGGTGTCGCAACCCCCGTCCGAGGTGGAACTCCCGTTCGCCCAGTATCATCATGGCCCTCACCCTACGACCCATCAGCAGGCGTAGGCCAAGATTCAGGAAGATCGAAGAAGAAGCGTCGCTGCTGCGGCTTACCGTGCTGGGGATTTCTAATCGTGCTCCTAATCCTCCTAATAATCATCGCCGCAGCCGTGGTCGTCCCCCTCGAACTCCTCGTCTTCCATAAACCCAAATCGACGTCCGCCGCAACGGCTACGACCTCCGCTCTCCAGCAATGCGAAGCGAATACCGCGACGGCGTGCAAGAATGGCGGCACCTCAGTCATCGATGATGGGTCCTGCGCTTGTATTTGTACGAACGGCTTCACGGGCACCACTTGCACGACCGCCAATGCGACAGGCTGTACGACAACCTCGCTCTCCGGCTCGAATCTCACAAACGTCACACTAGGCGACGCCATAACACGCCTCATTTCCGACGCTCAATCTAATTTCTCCATCCCGTTGTCGGAAAGCACCATCATCGCACGTTTCAATAACGCAAATCTGACCTGCGCGTCGGAGAATGCGTTGGTGACGTTCCAGGGCTCGGCGATGAGGAGGAGAGGTGATACGACGAGTAGTGCGGCGTGGTCGATTGCTACTTCTGATGGGATTATCTACGATTCTTCGTCATCTTATTACCACCCTTCTTCTACCTCCTCACCTTCTTCCTCCTCTACCACCACCACATCTTCCTCCGCGTCGACAACGACCACGAACCCAACAGATGTGTTCAACATCACCACCACGGTCCTCGATTTCTCCAGAGTGGCGGTCCTGTATATCCTCCAGCAGGAACAACTCAACGCAGCGATAACCGCCCAATCAGCGCTCCAGAAATTCTTCGAGGTGCAAGCCTTTACTAATATGGCAGCTCGAAACATCAGTTTGGGGAACGGGAATGTGGTTGATTTGATTAGTCTTACGGTGAACGTGGGTAATGGGACCGTGGGCGGGATGGGGAATTCGAGCTCGAGCTCGAGTACAGGGAGTAAGAAGAGGTGGGAAGGGAGGGAGGAGGCGCAGTTACCGAGGCGGAGGATCGAGCTTTATGGGGGGTTGTAGGTGAGGGAGGGGATGGAGGGAGGGGATTTGTATATATTCTGGTTTGAGTTTTGGTGGTGGGGGATATACCTTGTGTCTTTTCTTTTGAGCGGTGGTGAGGAGAGGGAGGAAGGGAGGGAGGGGTAATTGATGGATTGATTGCTCTGTGAGCGTTTGAAAAGAGTGTTTTATACCTTTGTGCGGATTGGGTTGTTAGACACATTGTTATGTCCTGAGAGTTGGGAAGGAGGCGGAAGAAGGGGGAGATTTGTATCATAATCCTACCCTACCTTATTTCAAGAAGGGAAGGGGAGGAAAGCATTGCATGCATCATCGGCGCCGGAGGAGATAAGTCTAATGAATTGATTTACGGCTTTATTTTCCCTTTTAATCCCTATTTTTTTTTCTTTTGTTCTTTTTTTTTTCTACTTATTGTTTTTAATTAATTTTGTTATTGACCTCCGTTTTATTGCTAATTTTTGGTTTATTACCAATTTCTATTTCATTACTAACTTTCGTTTTTATTGCTAACTTCCGTTTTATTACTGACTTTCTTTTTATTACTAACTTTCGTTTTTATTGCTAACTTCCGTTTTATTACTGACTTTCTTTTTATTACTAATTTTTGTTTTATTACTAACTTCCGTTTTATTACCAATTTCTATTTTTATTACTAACCTCTATTTTCTCACTAACCTCCATCTTTTATCGCCAACCTCCGTCTCATTACCATCTTTTACAACTATAATAGCACAAACGGGAACTACCGATGTCTTGGACAATTTCTCCGGGAAAAAAAAAAGGGAAGAAAACAACAGAAAGCAGGGTACACAAATCTCCTTTCCACAATCCACACATTGGTAGTTCACCACGCATGCATTTCCTGTGCTTTGCTTGCTTGTTGTGTTGGTTGGACGAAGGATGGGCGGAGCGGGGGTTTTGTGTCTCCGGGGACGATGGAGTGGGGGGTTTGGTTGCTGGGTTTGCGGAAGAGGAGGAGTTGAGAGGAGGGGTGGATCTGGGGAGAGTGAGGGTGAATTTGATTTGAAGCTGAGATCTCTTTCTCTTTATCTAGGTAGGTGTGCCGTAGAGTCCTCGCGTAATTCACTCGGCTTCGAAAATTTTCGCGCGAGACATGGAAAGAAAAGGGGGGGCGGGGAGGATATAAACACCTCCAACAAATCTGGGATTGCTCGTTAATGCTGTGGGAAACTATTCACGACAATGCTGTCCGTTGAAGTGTTTGCGGGGGTTCCTTTGCTTTGTTGAAGCGGAGTTTGTGGAAAGCTTATGGTCAGATATGGATATGTTGATCGAGTGTCGTGGGGGTTTATGCTGGCTGGGGAAGGGAGGGTTTGTTGTCAAGGGTGGTGGCTGTTGTCAATTTTCCTTCATTCATTTTCAGTAAAGCTCAAACAAAGGGGAAAATCCATTTCTTGGTCATAAAGAAAAACTAAGGTCAGAGAAGGAACCGGTTGAAACGCTACATCCGCATGGTGCGCCGAAGTACGATGAGAAGAATGATGTCCAGTTCCCTTGGTTGCAAATAAGACAAGGTGCTCAGGTGGGTGTTTTTATACACCTTAAGGAAGTGAGGAGGGTGGGGTTGGACTGTTACAGGGAGCAGAGTGAATGGGTGAATAACTTTGATGTGGGAAGAGGGTTGAGTTGAGATTCACTTTTTGAAAAATGGAGCAAGTAGCGTCATGAGTCATTCCTGTTCAAATCAGACAGAGCTGGGTCCCAGATTGCTATAAATAAGCCCACCATACTCCTCTATCTCAGTAACATGCAGACCAAAGACTTACGGAGAATACATGTGGAGAGGTTCCGCTGCGGAAAAGCTAAATTTGAGGCTTTATTATATATCTCAGATTCGAGCTTAGAATGCCAGGTTTTCGAAATATATGTTTTGCGGCAAGGGTTCCGCTTTACGCTCAAGTTAGTCGTCTTGTTGTCATCTCGAGCTCTATTGTCAATTCCTCCGGCTTACCCAACCTACACAATCTTGTACTGCACAGAATACAAATGATTTGAAGAAAATCTTACCTTAATCCATAGCTAGAAGGAGCAGTTCGGCACACACCACTATCTCGGGGCCATTTTCCAGCGGGTCTTTATCATTGTAGAAATACAGGAGTGGGGAGAGTAGGGGTTTATGTACTTGTTTCCAGAGGTGTAAAACAGGTTTTCTCTTGGTTCTGAGATTTCAGGCAACCTTGAAAGAGTGAATAACACGCAATCTCAGTATCTGTTCTTTCAAAAAGGGGAGTGAACCAACTCACCGCCGAGGAGACCAATCAGAAGTCCCTAAGCTGTTTTTCAGAGCACTTTTCAGTGCGGCCGCTGCCTACTGAGCGACTCATAGCCGTCAAGGCCAATCGGAAGCACGCGCTTTTAGAAAAGTGGTACATATCAAAATACTGCTCAGGTCACGATCTAAATCATCACCAGAAGAGAAGCGCGACAAATCACCAAGAACACCTATGGGCAGAGAGGATGGATTCCAAAAGTGCAGTAGGGATCATAGCATTATTGCGTTGAGATCTTCATGAACGAAGAGAATGGTGGGATACAAAATCTTCTCCTTGTAGAGTCTGCTGTTTTGTTGTCGTTCTGATTTCAGTTGTCATTCGTTTTCCCTTATAGTATGCCATGTTTCCAGACAGTGTTACTTATTCCGTTGTTAGATCAACTATTGTTGCCGTTCATCAGAAAAGCACTGATACGTAATGTTATGGTTGGTCGACAACAAACAAGGATAACTCTAGGATCATGACCAGGCATAGATCCTACTTATGCATCAAAGGAAGGTAAGTCAACCGGCTCCAACAGCTGTTCTCCTGAAGTTATTTCCTCTTGCTGTTGCAATCGTTGTTCGCGTTCTTCTTGTGGAGTCTTGTCCTCTTTGATGGAAGCGTTATTTATAGACGCGAAACTAAGTCTGAACAGAACAAGTTTCTAGCGGAATGAACTCTTAGCAGCTAAATTCTAATCGAAAGACCAATTCACTGTTTCTCTCGACAAAAACGCAGCGGCTAGTTCCAGTCGAAAGACGCGATTCATCATTCTCTCTCCACAAAGACATATGTGACTTTTGTAGCCACATCTTTAATTCACACGTGTTGGAGAACTGTTAAAATTTTTTCATAAACACTCACTACTGCTGCTCATTAGGAGAACAAGCACAAGAGTCGAAAGAAAGTGTTACCAAAGTCCAAGATTATTGGATTCAGAAGTCAGTTGCGCCCGGACAATCACTATTCTAAGAACAAGTAAGTCTCTGCTATCTGCACATCTCGTACTATAAGATTATATTTATAGTTTAGTACTTTCTACTCATTAAGAGCTCTTTGATAGATCTATCTACACCTGCACACCTGTTCAAAACAAGGTTTGATCTAAATGTGCTGAAATTTGAACACTCCTTTTGTGATCTAGACGACCGTTGTCAACTTTTTGTTTTCTCTATAGAATGTTCTATAAGCTAAAAGCTTCAGCGTCCAATGGGAAAGATTACACTATGTTAGAACAAACAGAGCCCGGCCACGAGCTCAAGAAACAATACACACGTACCTTTGCACGATAATGCCAAGTTAAGTTTAGTTTTATTAATTCTGAGTTAGACTATTCGAATAAATAGCTTATATTTATAGTTCGCCTCAGCTACGAGCTAGATAACGTTTGCTTTGTTCACTTGGAAAGCAGGATATATCAATTGCGTCATGAGAATTCACTGCGCTTCCACACAAAGGCTATTAAATTTTAGAGTTTACAAATTCACTGTATTTCCACAACAAGGCTGCTACGCTTTCGAAATGCTAGACTTTCGAATTTGTGACTTCACTATGTTTCCACGCGTGGGTCGCTAGATTTTCGAGTTTACCATGCGCTAGACAGCGTTCGCTATGTTCACCTAAGGCGTAGCCTTACTTGTGTTATGAACATTCACTTCATTACCATACGCGGCCACTATTTCCACACCCGAGTAAGTGGACTTACAAATTCACAGTAAGTTTTCGAAGTATATAAGAAAGCCGGAAGCTTTCTCGAAATAACAATATTGAAAGGAGCTTTGAAGGACATTGCAGAAAAGACGAATGACGAGACCAGGGGGAATTAAGCTTACCTAGGTACGTCACACCGGTTGCAAAACATGTTTTGATTCAAATTAATTTTAGAAGCGGGAGGAAGTGTACAAGTTTCAGTCTAATTTGTTATCATTGTAATGTTTGTTGTCAATTATTTACTTAAAAAAAGCGGTCTCAAATCATAATGAATAATGTGATCCACATATGTGCCAAAACTTGGTAAACTATGGAAATTTTGAATTCATATTTCGTAGATCATAGTTGCCTTTGAAAGTCTCGCAGGCTCCACTTCGTTTCTCACGGATGATCTCAAATTGTGCTCCCATGTACGGATGAACAGTTGTTTGAATACAAAGAAAAGGACCAGATCGCGTTTTTATATGGTTACTTTGAAGAGTGGGTTTTTTACTCAGCCCTATGCTTATCAAGCACAGATTCAAGATTCACTTGCCAGTGGTTTGATTGCAGGAATGTGACTCTCATTTCAGAAATTCGTTTTCTTTCTTTCTCTGAGAGTATAAAAAGCCTTCCAATACAACCCATGGCGCTAGGTCTATGCGATAAGACTGGTACTTCCTCCGAGCCTTCTGGAGAAGTCTGCCTGGACGGTATTCGTGTCCTTGGCATGACAAATGAGCCAAGGCCAGCAGTATCCTTTACTGTCGAATTCGCCCCTGCTGTCACTTTTCCTGAGGAGGCTTTGACACTGAGGTTAGCAACAAAGCTTTGAAATGGACATAACAGCACTGGTAGACGTGAATAGTCAATGTTTCGCCGTGATATCTTGAATACAACTTCGTTGCACGTTGACGTTTCTGCGATTTTAGCAATCTCTGGCAAGAGGATTCATACTTTCCTTAGAGGTTTCGTGGTTCATTTGCAGAGGACTTGATCTTAAGTTGTTACATCGGAATTGTTGATTACAAGGCTGACCAGCTTGTTACAAGGTAAGAGCATCAAAGTTTATGCGGTTTGGACAAGGTTTCGTCCGTTATTAGTTTGCAATCTGTTGTCACCATCACCAACCCAAAATCACCTGGAAATTGCTTATGGGTTTTGTCTTACTCAACAAATTGAAGCTACAGTCAATCTATACCTCAGAAGAGATTACTTTGGCACGCCAGAATGGTCTGTGTGTTTGCCTTTCAAGTGAGCTTTTTGGTAGATTACCGAAGGTCGAGTTGAGTTCACTTGTCATGTGTCTGCCTTTATCACTTGCGATGATCTTGTATCGAAACCCGAAACGGAGGACTGGACGGGGCGAGACTTGAGCCATAAAAATATACTTGAGTCAAATGTTGGTATATACGAAGCGGAATGCATTACACTAATCTCTCTGTCCTTAGGAGCCACCCTTAGACCCTCGTTACCCCTGGTCTGATTGGCCGAAATCACTCCACTCTTTTCCAACAATGATTAAAAGGTAACGCCCGCAACTCCTCGCTGACATCAAATCCCATCACGTATCTCTCTAATCCCACTGTCCGGCTCTCGTGAGACACATGAAGAATAACCGGAATGGGCTTTCCGCGATGGAGTATCGTGTCATCTGCCTCCCACATCTGTGGCTTGTCTCCCCCAGGCGGAGCCTCGATGGAGGAAACGGCTGAGCGACGCGGAGCGAAAGTAATCGTGATTGGTGTGGGTCGAGTGATATGAAGAACCTGATGCCAGATCTTCAGCCTTAGCTCGGCTGGAAGATGCGCGAAAGGGTGGAATGTTTCGCGTTGAGGTGGTGAGGATGAGTGTGGCGACGATGCAAGTTGTGATGCCATCTCAAGTGTTTTATGTTGTGTAGCTTCAAGGGTTGTAATGTATGTATAGATGCTGATGTTTGATGTCGAGAAGTCAAATGCCGTTAGAGACAAGTCTGCTACCCCGCTTAAGTGGGATCAGCACGTGACTTGAATCATCAAAATATAGATAGGGATTTAAGCATCTTCAAGACGATGTCGAGGTGAAAAGAGCAGTCGTAAACATCCCCAGTGCGAAATTGTAATGTCCAGTGCTTTGCAAGTCCGCTTGATCAGCCGTACACACGTTGGTGAGCAGTTCTCGCTTAATTAGTCCTCGGTACTTATGATAGGGGAGCGGATCTTTACGAACATGGGGACAAAAGTCCGTGCGTTCAGGGCATCAGAATCATGAATTTTATTAATTAATTAGCTGTAGACCAGCCACATCGCTTAATTAAGTCGTGTACCCAGAAGTCCTGCTGCTCAATAAGCCCATTGATCCATTCCTGAGGAATTTTGTCCCATTCTTCTAATACTGCTACAACCATTTGAACCTCAGTTGTTGGCTGCCTTAGGCGCCTATGGAGAGCTTGTTTTATTCTCCTCCAGCACTTCTCAATAGGATTCATATCAGGGCTAACTGCAGGATGGGGGAATAGAGTAATACCCATAGAAGTACGCCAAGTAGCACAAATATTGCTAGTAGTCTTGTGGCCGTGAGCAGAGTTGCCGTCTTCCATGAACTGAGGGGTCTTCCCAGGCCCCAAAACAGCCGCAAAAGCAGCTAAAAAATCCTGAATATAAGGCTTGAGTACTTGAGCAAGGTAATCAGTTTGTGTAAATGCCCCACTCTTCCCAGTTCCATGAATGTTGATCAATGGACTTTTGTATCCGTAGCCTACAGCACCAAAGAAGTGTACAGGAATAGTGCCACCTCTATGCATTTGGAATTGAATGCAGTCAGGATGACAGCGTTCCTTCTTATTCCTAATACACCTCTGCTTGCATTTCTTCCCTCCAACTTGAAATGTGACCTCATCTGAGTACAGTATCTGACTCCATTCCCAAATAGTCCAAAACATGTGTGCTATCCCCCACAGCCACCGCGCATTGGCTTGGGTCTTAGTGAGGTAGGGCTTTTGGCAGCAGATACAAGAGTAGTATCCAGCTTCTTTGCAGCGGCGTTTGAGGGTCTTGACAGAGCAAGAGAGTTGCAATTCATCGTGTATTTGGATCCAATTCAGCACTCTAGTTGCATGGTCGGTGCAAATATACTCAATAATATCTCTAACCTCCTGTTCATTGAGGGATTCTCTGGGTCTCCCTGTGCGTGTAGGGCGCGCTCTTTCAGGCACATCGTATAGTAGGATCTTCCTAACTGTGCTGTCTCCTAGGTGGTAGTAGCCCTGGAGCTGTTGCAGGCCTATTTTAGCGAATTTGAAGAGCCGGCGTATGCCCTCTTTGTGCTTGGTTCTGATCTCTGCACCTGGGAGACGTGGAGACATAGGTGGAGTGGTAAAAGGATCCATAATGGTGGAGTTGTTGATAGTTTAGTCCTAATGTGAAGAGTTTTAATTTCGAGGTTCTACAGCCTGAACGCACAGACTTTTGTCCCCATGTTCGTTAGTCAAGCCTACCTCTTGAGTTTTCAACAAGCAAAATTTGGTGACAGGAGCATTACGTTCAAAGGCAGGGCAAAAGTCCCGTGTCGCTTCATTGCTACAGGCGTTGTCTCCACCAACGCGGCTGTGTTTACCTCGCAAGATCAATGTCACCCAACGCGGGGTTGTCCGAAAACATATTTCCCTGCAGCATCATTATTGGAATACCAAGCTTCCGAGCAAGACAGTCCAATCGAGAGCCTCTGAACGACCAGCATTCTCCATCTTTCAGTCGCATCCTTTCATTCAAAGACAAGCATTCCACAGCTCGGACAGTCTTAGTAATTGTGCTCGTTGAGGCTGTAAAAGCTTATTCTCTGATATCCAATCGTCCGTATGCAACCCGGGACCAGAGCTATGCCAGAACAATCATTTTGCCTGAATCAAATCTGCAGACGGCGCATGTTCTCAAAACTTTACAAATTGTAGCTGCCACCGCTTTGTAAGCATCTATTTCCACAATACTGCTGCAGAAAGCCTGGTATTCCGCACGATGAGAATTATTGCATCAATGTTCCCCTGGTTGCCAGCACTCATCCGGGAGCGAGTGCGATGGAAATATGGAATGAGGTGCTTCAAATGAAGTTAATCTGTTCTAGTGCTGGCCCTAGATGTATATATTCAGATATGATCCATTTTGTTTAGTTCGGAGCGCCTCAGGACTTTTCTAATCATAATTTTGAGGCTTGGAAAAGTGGAGTTTCCTGCTCGACTTCAAGTTGCCAACTTTGCAGAAGACGTGATGTTCTTCCCATCTACCCTACTCCTATCGACCTTCGTCTGGGATTCTATCTCAGCTCAAGGAGTCAACTTCTCCTTTGAGAACATAACATTGAGCGATGCTGACGTTGAAAATGACCCGAGCATAGCCTTTGGTGACTTATCGAGCCCTTCAGCCATCCCTACATCGAATGGCTGCAAAGTCTTCCCCGGGGATAAGCAATGGCCAAGTTATGAGAAATGGAGGAACTTCAATCACAGCCTGGGTGGCGCTCTGATCAAAGGACTTCCTCCTGCTATTGTCTGTTATACTGGAACCTACAATACAGCGGAATGCGCGGCAGTGGTATCACAATATTTTAATGGATCGTTGATTACCGACAATCCTGTTAGAATTGAGAATGAATGGCTAGATGGAGATTCATGTCCAGCACAAGCCTACGACAATGTTCCAGGAGGGAACACAACCAATCCAACTTGCGATGTGGCAGCATATCCTGCATATGTCATCAATGTTACGACTGTCAAGCGTATGAACGATTTTTCCTTCTTTCTTGAAGTATGCAGGCTCACAACAGTTTTGCTTTGGAAGCAAGATACCAAGAGCAGCATTCGATATAGTGCTAACAGGATTCCAGAGATACAATTAGCAGTGAACTTTGCTCGAAATTCTGGGATTCGCCTTATCATCAAGTGAGCTTTTCTTTCCTTAGGTGATCTCAGTACGCTCTGAGGAACCGATCTGATGAAGGAGTTCTGATAACTTGCCACAGAAACACGGGTCATAATCTTCGCGGCCAGTCAGCAGGAGCAGGTTCTTTGAGTGTTTGGACACATCATTTGAAAGATTTTGATTTCTTGCCATCATTCTCCATTAGCAACTTTTCAAGTAGAGCAGCTAGAGTTGCCGTTGGTCTCCAGAGTTCCGATCTTGCAGCAGCTGCACTCGAGGCAAATGTCACCCTAGTGATACCAGGTGGCGTTACAGTTGGTGGCGTAGGTGGTTGGTTCATGGGCGGAGGCCATGGTTTTCACACTTCAAAATTGGGTCTTGGTGCGGACCAAGTTTTGTCTCTTAATTTGGTCACTGCAGATGGACACTTCATAGTCGCTGATCCAAACATTAATACGGACCTCTTCTGGGCGCTGCGAGGTGGCGGCGGGAGTAAGTGTTTTGCAATTTTCCCAAATTCATAAGGCTTACTTGAGACACTAGGTACTTGGGGAATTGTCACCTCGGTGATTGTGAAAGCCTACGATATATCAAATACCGCAGTTGTCTCCCATCCAATTACGGTCTCCAACGGCAACCTCACAGGGATCACTTCCACCACGAATGGGTCCTTCTGGGCGGCCATTCGCACATATCTTCAATTTGTCCCAAAAATATGCGATGCAGGAGGTGTCGGATTCAACTTCCTATACAATTACGGGGACGCATTATTGGAATTCACGGTGCTCTTGCTCATGCCAGGAATGACAGTCCCTCAAGCGGATGCCTTCGCTCAGCCTCTCTATCAAGCCTTCCAAGAAGAAGGCATAAACATCACGGACCCAAACGTTGTGTCAAAGCGATCAATGTTCTCAGCAGAGCCATCCTTGGTTAATTCAGCACCAATCGCATACCCATCTCGCGGTGCAGGAGCTATGAACTTGCGCCTCGCTAGCCGTCTCTTTCCACGAAAGAATTTGGAAGACCCAACTCTCCTCAATGCAACATTTAACGCGATCTATACCGCTGTGGTAGAGGGCGGCTATACACTCCACAGTGCAAATCACTGCCCCACTCTAGCAGTAGCCGGCTACCCAGATGATGCAGTGCTTCCTGCTTATCGTGAGACTGCAATGCACGCACAATTATGGGATGACGGATATGCAATTGGTCCCGTTAAGCTTCAGGCACAGAGGTATAAGCGCTTGGCTAGCTATTTCAAACTGTGGAAAGACGTAAGCCCAGGTGCGGGATCTTATATGGGCGAGGCTGACCCTGCGGAGTTGGACTGGCAGTCAGCTTTTTACGGGACTAATTATCCGCGTTTACTTTCCATCAAGAACAAGTGGGATCCGTGGGGCCTCTTCTGGGCAAAAACAGCGGTGGGAAGCGAGGGCTGGGAGGTATCAACACCGTTTCCGCGAAAAGTACCTACGCAAAATGTGAGTGACCCCTCCTTATTGCGTCTCAATTTATCCGATGAGATGCTTGCACATGTGCTTGATATTTGTGTGCTAAACAGATCAGGGACCACTTTGCAAGATTAATTCATTGTAGAGAGAACCGAAATGAGTCTCAAAGTAGTAGAAAACATTGGCTCTTGCTAGGCGAACATTATGCACCGGAGTAAAAAAAGAAAAATGCAGGCCATCTATATATCACCTCTTAGAGACTTATTATTCCCAAAGGAATTGCCTGTGTCTAACAGTTCAATAACGAGTTCTTCAGAGTGAATACAGCAAATACCCCATTATCGGATCCGATGTCTTCTTCCCAGTCCATGGTTTCTTCATCTCCGGGACGAGACTGATCATTCTCCATTCCACCAAACAGCTTTTTGATACTGTAGTTGCACCTTCCAGGTCCTCATCATACTGCATCACTCAACCAATGACCAAAGGGATTAGGTATGTAGCACATGTGAGATTGGAGTCACGTGGGGTAATGATTCTACAATCACCCAGGTATGACCAAATGTTGCTCTTTAGGCTTGCCCTTGAGCAAACAGACAATTCGCAGGTTCTAGAGCCAGGTCGCAGAGAGACAAGTCGACATGAGTTCCAGCGGAGATATGTCCTGTCATGCAGCTTCCACCCTTAGGAGCTGCAGCTAGCCGAACCGAGCGGGATCATGGCCCATGAAGCTCAGCTCCATCTACAACTCATTCTCAGCATCTCGGCGAAATGACTGCTCCGAACTTACAGGTCCGCAATGAAGAAGCACCATCTGAGGGAAGCTTCCACCAGACTGGGATCTTAGATGTCGGACATCATTCCGAGTCAAGTCGATCGCAAACCATAATCGAAGATCTCATTCAGGCGCAGGTAGCTGAGAAGTCTATCCATGACATCCTCGTTGATCTCGGTACCCCGTTTGTCTCTCTTGCGGTTCTCGAGGAAGGACGTATCACAGCAAAAATCATTGGACCGCCAAGTTCTTCGTCGAGCGATTCTACGTTGAATAATGACACCATCTTTCAGGCAGCTAGCATATCAAAGCCAATCACAGCCATGGCTGTCGTGAAGCTCTGCCAGGAGGGCAAACTTGATCTCGACAGCCCGATTTCCGAGTATCTTAGTCAAGATCAGATATTGTGGTTCTCAACCCCCAAAACTCTACCGTTGGCGTCGCAAATCACTCTCCGGCAACTACTTTCTCATACATCAGGTCTTTCATGTCACGGAGTCCCAGGCTACGCAACTATAGATGTCCCAACCGTTGAGCAAATCCTGCGAGGCGATGGACCAAGTAACAACGAACCTATAACAATGGCATTTGTCCCTGGTCAAGGATCCCATTACTCCGGTGGTGGTCTCACAGTGGTTCAGCTGATTCTTGAGGTCCGTCTCGGCAAGCCATTCTACGAACTCATGGATGAGCTTGTCCTCCGTCCTTTGGAGATGACTCGAAGCATATTCAAATTCCTCCCTGAGAGCGAGAAGAATTATGCTCCTGCCCACATGAACGGCATAATCAGATCGAATCCAGATCATCATAACTTCCCAGAACGCGCAGCGGCTGGATTGTGGACTACGCCCACGGATCTCCTGAAAGCCATACGAGCTATGCAGAAATCTCTGGATTCTGGTGGCTTTCTTGAGCGTAAGTGGGCACAAGAAATGCTGACGGAAGTGGAGAGGTTTGGTATAGGATGGAGAGCGAAGAAAGGAGAGGGTCAGTTTGGTCATTCTGGGAGCAATGATCCTGGGTATCTCTCCTTTGTCGGTGGATTTGCTGAACTGCCACACGGGGATGATGATAAGGTTGAAAAGAAGGCGTACCCAAAAGACTGTGGTAAGCCCTCTCACTTTGTGAAAGCAAGCTCCTTGCCTTTGTGTTGTTTCTCTGCTTTCGTGAGTCTCAAAGCTGTCTACTTCTTTCCACTGCATGCATGATACCAGAACCTTCTGATTCTGAACTTGTTGGTCTAGGTATTGGTGTCATGACGAGCTCCGTGCTCGGCATGGTGGTGATAGAGAAGATTGTCGCAGCAGTTGCCTACGTCAAGAACTGGCCAGCGATACCCGAACTCGAATCGGTACCTTTCATGGACCGCAAGAAAACGATCGATCAGAAAGCTAAAGAGTGGTGTGGAAAGTGGGGTCCCGGGGACTGGACATTGTTTGAAAATCATGGATTGTTTATCCAGGTTGGAAAGTTTCCACCGATGCCACTTGTTGCGGCAGCCTGTCCGCCGCAGCAGTATGATGAAGGGAGCTCGATTGATCTCGTGATAGATGGGTTGGAGATGATGCTCAGACTTGGTTGGAAGGAAAAAGCTAGGATCATTGAGGTATGGCAGGAGGGAGACATACGATCGCTTGAACGATTGGAGAAAGAGGACAAACAGTAGTTTTATAAAGCGGCAGCGGTTAACACTCTGTACCTATTTCAATTCGGCTTGTCATGGTACCGCCTTCTACAACATCTTCTCCACAACTCTACTTACAGTTTACCGAGCCTCCAAATACTTCCCAAAGCCCTCGGGGCCTTTCAAAGCATCCACCTCTTCGGGCATGACTCCCACCATGACCTCGGCTGATCCATCAGGTAATTTAGGATAGACGCAGTTGAATGCCTCACCAATGGTTCCTGGATACCTGAACCTGACCACCTTGCCGAATGCCTCTCCCCAGTCATCACTATACAGCGAGCTGCTTGTCCAATCCGTTCCCATTGCCACTGCAATGGTAGAGGTGCCAACCATGAAACCCCACCCTATCCAGGTTTCCTTCAGCTTTGTCATGTAGCTCGCCACGATCTCTGGGTTGACAGCTGTAATAGCACGACGCAGGGAGCTGGCAGCATATTGAAGGCCAGACGGCGAGAGAAGCTTTTCGAGGTCCAAATCCGCGGTCAATTGGTAGACAGCATTGCCGATATACGAAGTTGGCAAGTTGAGATGACGGCGGCAATCAGATGGCATGAATATTTTCGATGCTGTGGATAATGGGGTATCTCGTGCTGATCTTCGACTGCGGATCAGCATGACAGTACGCCATATAAGGGCACTGAGTGCATCGTGTGTTGATATCGGTGGAGCTTCTGGCCGAGTAGCGTCTGCTTTCAGCAGAGCCAGCCCTGCTGGAGGGATGCGCAAAATTATTGGGGTTTCTGGAGACGAAGCCTCAAAAGAACGAGTGGCTCGGTCTACTTCAGTCTCTGTAGTTGCTGGAGTAGACGATTCTATCCTGAAGGCGGGATGCTCTTCTATGTTGAAGGGCTTGTAGCTCGTGGTATCTCTGAGAAGACTTCGATCCAGACCCAACTTCCTCTGACCGCGAGGCTGATTCGTTGTGTTGGAATTTGGTGCAAGTCGAGTCTCCTCACTCAAGATCCTCATCAACTCATCCGTCCCAGACCCATCAGCCAGATGATGCGAGATCGTGAAGGAGATGATCGTACCACCTTCAATGGCAGTATACTGAGCCTTGCAAGCAGCCGATGGGCTCTCGGGACTTTGAGGAATGGGCATGAGCAACTCTTCGGGGAGATGAAGAGTTGAGAAGTTGCCAGCCTCGAGCTCCTCAAAAGAACGTATTTTCCCTCTTAGATCTCTAACAAGAAGCTCAATGCCTTTATCGGGAACGATCGTACGCCAATCTTCTTTGCCATGGCTGGCTTGATCCGGGGGTAGAGGTACGACCTTGCCACCTAAAATCGGGCATTGCGAGACAAGAGCTTGGAGACCAACTTTGAATGCGGCGAGCTGTGCATCTCGCTGCGCAGAGTCAGTGCAGCGGAAAATGAGGAGGCGGCAGCTGTAGTGTTCGAGATGGCGGCCGTCGAGCGGGGCCAGATCGACGTGAAAAGATGGACCTTCAATGAAGATGTTGTGATCGAAGGATAATGCAGCCATAGTAACGTGTGGTGTTACTTGAGGGAGTGCAAGATTTCCTTTGGTGGGGTCGTGAAGTTGCTGCTTTACGTGAAGCCTCGGCTCTTTTCTGATTAGTCACGTTCCTCCTAAGAAAAAGACTTCATCAAGATCGCTTTCTAGATAGGAATATAAACGGTTTCTCAAGAAATCTGATTCTCTTAAATATCGACCAAGATAGTCGAAGTCTTCACACGAGACTATGGCCTACATAAGCCACTTCACGTGATATGGAAACAAGAACCAACCGTTTTCCAGCTGTGGATGAGCATCGATGAGTCGATATGAGTGAGCGACCGCTTGACGCAGTAATGGCTAGAATTTTTAGTCAGTCTCCTTGCCGTATCCCGATCAGTAATACTAAGCACTGTCCTGTTCTTGGCAGTTTTGTATACTTACTGAGGTAATGCTGATGCATTGCCATAAGAAATTGTGTAACCGTGTGGAATATGATTCTCGCAAATCGCGCGAATTGTGCATGCGCTGAGTGCGCTGAACGCGCCAAACCTGCAAGGCAAGGGCGAGCTCCTGATATATACTCGTTCCATCAAAAGCAGATCCTGTTGCCTTCGCTGTGATTTGCAAGCAATATGAGGACTAGTGAAGAAGAACCATCCTGTGTCAACAGACCAACCTGGCAAGTGGAAAAAACCTTTAAGCTTGAGGTGGTAAAAGAGCAGCAAACATGATGGTATGGAGGGGCTCTTGTACAATTTTGGCCAAAACCTAATTATTTAAAGCTTTGCACCTTTGCATTTGCGGCTTTAAGGTATTAAGGTTTTGTAACTTTGTAGCATTGCATATTAGAGAAAAATTATAAGCTCTAGACTAATCAGAGAGCAGGGTTTCATTTTGCTATTGCCATCTGAGTAGTGATGTACAATCCTAAGTCCCAGCCCTCAATGTAGCTCAGTTCTTAGCTCTCAGGCTCCCTCGGTCCTGACAGCATCCTCATTCCCAGCCTCCCTGTCTCTCTCCCTACTCTCCCTCTCCCTACTCTCTCTCTCTCTACTCTCCCTCTCCCTACTCTCCCTACTCTCCCTACTCTCCCTACTCTCCCTACTCTCCCTACTCTCCCTCTCATTAGCCTCCCTAACCCTAGCCCTAACTACTATGACTTTTATGGCTTCTCTAAACCTGACCCTCCAAAGCTCTCAAGCCTATCCTAGCTTTGACAAAAACTTGTTCTTCCTTTTTAAAAAAAAAAAAAAATTCTTACAAAAATATCAAAATATTGAAGTTATTCGAGTTATTTTAATTATGTTATCGAATCGGGCTAAGCTCCCATTTTATGCCACAATGCTGCAAAGTTGCAAAACCTCAATACCCTAAAGCAGCAAATGCAAAGGTGCAAATTCTTAAATAATTAGGTTTTGGCCAAAATTGTACGAAAGCCCCGCCATAGATGGGAAGTGGTTTCACGGAGATGCTCTTCTACATTTGGGAGACCATCGGGACTGCGCTAGAAGATCAAAGTTAAGATCAAGACCAGGTTTGAATCATAGAGCCTAGTATGAAGATAATAGCAATTGCTGAAAATTATGCACAGAGCGATATATCGCAGTTAAATATTCCGAGACTACCTAGGTAGATGAACATGACGGAAAGCTCGGCCATTTTTCAGTGACCTCGCTTAGCTTCAGGGGCAGATTTGGGGTCATCCAGGGTCTCAGGTCTCCATTCGGTACCTGAAATTGCCACTCCGACTTCCTTACAGGGCCTGATATTACAGGGAATGTGTCTGCCAACAACACTTCTTGTGACCGACCTGTCTCACCTTGTGATCTCAACAAGCGTTGCGTACGCCCAACTCGTTAACAAAAATTAAGGATAATGAAGAAATCGGATTAATAGTACCTGGCATCTAAAATCCCAACTTCTACGCTAAGAAATATCCACAATTCAAACTCCCCAGTCGAATCAGAGATGCCTCCCAACTCCACAGTCATTCTCCCCCTATACATCTACCCCCTCCCCGGAGCCTGGGACCGTCTCCACACCGCGTACGCCTCTCATCCTTCCCCCAACCCCCAAAATCCGCTAACCTCCCTCCACAGAATATCCTCCAACCCCACCCTCCACTTCATAATAATCCTCAACCCGCACAACGGCCCCGGCGCCTGTCCCTTACCAGACGAGCGCTATTCAGAGGAAATCCCAAAACTCAACGCGCGCGCCAACGTCACGACTGTGGGGTACGTTCGCGTTGATTACTACAAGAGGAGCCTCAGTGATGTTTTCCGGGACGTGGAGAAGTACGCTGGATGGGTGAAAAGGGAGGGGCTCGGGATAGGAGGGATCTTTCTGGATGAGACGCCCAATTTGTGGGAGGTGGGGAAGGGGGACTATTTGGATGCTGTGGGGGAGTATGTTAAATCCTCGACGGGGTTGAAGGGAGAGCGATTGGTGAGAGAGATGCTTTCTTTTTTGTCTTTTGGTGGGTTTTTTGTTGACGTGATGGGATGGATAGGTTATTCATAATCCCGGGACTGTTCCTGATCCTGAGTTTGCGGATCCAGGGCCGGATATCACGACTGTTGTGGAAGAAGGTTTTGCGAGGTATAAATCGACCTTGCTGCAGGAAAGGCTCACGAAGCTGCTGCGTTACGATAGGAGTAGTTGTGTATATATGGTGCATTCGGTTCCGGAAAGAGAGCTTGAAAGTGTGGTACATGAGTTGCGGCATCGTGGGAAGTATCTGTTTGTTACAACTTTATCGTCGAATTACTACTGTAGTTTTGGGACGAGCTGGGAACGTTTTATCCAGGCCATGCAGCACCAGTAGGTAGGGCAGTCGTGCGTTAGAATACGAGAGAAAAATCATCTGGCGTCTTCAAGCTTTGCGAAATGGATCTCGTGAGTATCAGTGGTCACGGGCTCATTATTAAGTTAAGCCTCCGTCTCATAGCTCTAAGGCGATGTTTGGAATCTCAGAGATAGTGGGGCCGCGTGGAGTGGATCACTTGTGACATTCATGCTGCGGAAGTTGTTGTACAGTGATATCCTCGCTTGAGGAAAGTAAGCAGGGAAGGGGTGAAGATTGATGGATAGCATTTGGACTTGAATGGAATATCTCCGTAGAGAATGAGTAGTAACACAACAGTGAAGAGCAAACCAGATCAGCTAGATGTAAGAGGATGGCCGACTGAGTGAAGGATCTTCGAAAGCTTAACCTCCCAGAAAGGTCGTGTGGGTTGCATCTCAGTCAAGCGAGACAATCAAATACAACATGCACTGGGGGATGAACACAATAGACGATTCTCCAATTGCCTGAAAGTGGCATATCAAAGCATTTGTTCCATTGTCATCCTGATGTAACACCAGTGTGTCCATAAAGTCATCCACTCGGCCGTTAATTAACGCAAGGGACGCAATCCGTCAATTCGCTTGCCCATGTCAACGTATATCCCTCTCAACCTTGTCCAATCTTCAATCCAACTCTCGCATGTCCTTCGCTCCTTCCCCGACATAGGAAGCCGAACAGGTGGGATTGGTGTGCCATCCATGTACTCGTGTGCTTCAATCTCATTTCGACAAGCTTCTTGATTGTGATCTAGAAGTCGGAAGTGTCAGACTAGATGTCGAAGACCCGGAAAAGTGACAATGGCTGATTCGCCGGGGCGCAGTTGCGTCTTGTCTGGGGGACGTTTGAATCGAGGTCAACTTTGACTGTGCAAAGTGCTGAGAGCTCCTTCGTAGCAAGATCCACCGTGAATACACCCGCATCTGGTCTATGCGTCTTTATCTCCTTCCCATTCCCACTCAATTAATTACCCCTCACCAAGGTAGGTGAGGGGTTGGCCTATACAGGCAGGGTACGATCTCGCTCTTGCCTTTTCATGGCAACACTGATTAGAGACATTGCTCCAATAGCGAGGATGACGGCGCAAAGAGAGATCAGCACGATAGGCGTTGTTTGCAATCCCATCTTAAAGGTGGAATGACGAGCGAGACCTGAAGGTCGCTCGCTGTGATCAAACGAATGAATTACTTATGGAGGTAAGGATTAGAGGCAAACTGTCAGGTAGTGCCGAGGAGTAGACTTGAAATGTAGGAGCGTACAGTGTGTCTGTGAAGGGAAACCCTTCATATATGCAGGAAGTCGAGCTCCTGTGGGGGAGGGGAACAAGCCACTAGATAAAAGCCTTCCGGGCACCATTGCACGCGTCATCACGCCGTTATCCGAATGGGGAAAGGACAATGCATGATTTCTGCTTGGATGCCTGACATCCCGCCATTTCAGCTCCCATTTAGCAGAGTGTATCGCAAGGTGTGCCTGGCTTGGATGCGCCAATTCAAGACTCTGCGCGTCGTCCGTCGTGTCTGACGAAGATCAGCCTCGTGGACCCTGGTATCCGGAAGGAACGAGAACGCCCATATCCGGGCTTGGGATAGAAAGTGAGCAGTTGGGAATATGAAGGGATACGAGGAATAAGGTTTCTGCCAAGAAAGGCAGCCAAGTGAGCTGCAAGGCTGACAACAATCGGTACCTAATCATAACTCGTAAGGATAGAAGACATGAAAATAATGAAAACTGATATGATATTGGAAGAGGCATCTTGGAACATCATTGAAGCTATGAGGGATTTGTTTATCGATTGATCAACGATCCGCCAGTGATCCACAAAAGCCGTCGTGAAAAGCTTGGTATCGATTTGTGGGGTCACTGAAGCCCGTGCCACAGCCCTGCCTCACTGTTGTCGGCTCTCTCGGCTCAGGGTCCTTTCCGTAAGCCCCCTGACCGCAAAGAAAAAGGGGTAAAACAGTAAAACAAGAGCACCAGTTGTTACCCAAAGGCATGCGAAAGGGTATTATTTCGCCCAGCCAGAATCCAATTGTTTTTCTATCTTCATTACTTTGAGCTTCCTTATTGCACCGACTTTCTGACTTGTCAATTGATAGTCATCCACTTTATTTTCAATGCATTTAGAGCTAGGGAGACAAGTCCAAACTCTTCGTTCCACTACAACGAGGTGTGAACTATCAGATCTCGTACTTTATACTCTTGAGCAAAGTTCGAGAGAGGATACTATTCTTCTATCGAGAATAGAGTTCGCACCGAAACATTGTTCTAGTACCGGCTACCAATGCCGAACGGCTGTCTGGCACTAAGTCATCACTTGACGTAATTTCACGAATAACTTCCCACTTCGTATGACACGTTCTGCCTGTCCAAATTTCTTGCAGAGCATGTCATCATATAAAAGAAAATCAAAATGACCACATCAGAAGAGCCGTCTTACATTCTTCGCCATAACAAAACAGCCACAGAGAGCGAAAGGCGAGAACAAGTTATATCCTTGAAGAATCTTATTAATTATACTTGCTCATGAATTCTCCAGGCTTGATCAGCAGCATCACTTCATTTCAAGTTTCACTCCTGGCTTCGTATCTCCCGCCATTCCGCGGGCAAAGCTGGTAAACATTGCAGACATAGCTACTGGCACAGGGTAAGTCCTCCTTTCCGAATTCCGAACACAAAACAAAGATACTCATTCATCATCAGAATCTGGCTGCGGGAACTCTCATCCACTTTATCCCATGATCAACCGAACGATAGAGCAGCTCCAAGTTATACAGGATTCGATATCTCCTCGTCTTTCTTCCCCACGGATCTCGGACCCGACTTCAAATTCGTCCAGCATGACATCCTGCAACCGTTCCCAAAAGAGTACCACGGAAACTATGACTTGGTACACTTGCGTCTTCTAGTCGGAGCAGTCTTAGAAAAGCAACTCCCGATCGCACTGCGAAATGTCATTGAACTCCTCGGTCAGTAAGCACGTCCTGAACTTGAGTTGAGATTCAAGAAACTGAACTTCACACAGTACCTGGCGGCTATCTCCAATGGGACGAGTGGCACTTCATCAAAATGCGTTTCGATCCCGACCGCCCTGAAATTCGAAAAATTCATACCTCCATCCATGCCCTTGGCAGGAAAGTCGGCTTCTGTCAAAATATACCCGACTTCTTGACCGAGCTTTTCAATAAAGATGAAATGGGTTTCACGGAATTTAAAAGAGAAATGTATTGGAGTCTTGAGACTATGACCAGCGATGCGGGAAGGGATGACCAGAAGACAAGAGACTTGACGAGAGTGTGGTGGTTGGAAAGCGTAAGGGCTCTTGTTCCTGTACTCGAGGGTAAGAATCCTAATAGGAGTGTACGAAGTCCGGAGGAAGTTGAAGAGATTTTGAAGAGAGAGGAGAGTTATGTTAAGGACTGGTATGCTGAAGGTGGAATTCTTAGTGTGCCTCTAGTCAGTATTCTGGGTAGGAAGGCGTTGTGAAGTCGCGAGGCGTCTGAGAAGGTGGCAAGTAGCAAAAACGTTACCAAAGTCGAGAACTGAGAGTTCGGGGATGCTTCGTAGAGGATGTTTCGTCGTCAAGTATTTCAGTTGAAATCGAATGGCTCTGACTGCAGACCGAACGCGTGATGGCATATCCTCACCTTCGAGGTCGTCATCTTTTCAACTTCGACATTTTGCTTTTTCTCTCTAGCAATCACCACAGGTCATTCCAAAGCTTCGTAACTTACTGTGCAATCAGTTTTCACCTCTAGTAGACGTATTGATCGCCAGTCTGGTCAATTTCGAAAAATTCTTCGAGAGAAAACAGGCTAAGCGAGGCCGGATTACCGCGAGGCTGCATTTTCTTTGCTTTCGTCGCCAAAGACGCGTTGTCCTCCAAGAAAATATCTGCACCGTGTATCCTCACACAGATGGAGTGTCTTCGACGAGTCTTTCGAGTGCTGTCCTTGAGCCATGATTATCCAGATCCGGTAAAGTTGAACCATGAGCTTCCCAGGCTGAATGCCCTCGAGTTCTCGCTGCTGGAGAAACTCCCTTCCGAGCTGGTGGTACAGATCATCAGCTATCTACCTCCTGAGTCGGCATCCATGTTCGCTATAAGCTGCCGTCCTTTCTACTACATGCCGAGGAAGCAGGTTCTGGAGCCATTGCAGTATGGAAATGGCATCACCATGGTTGTCGACCACCAGCGCATGATTATCGAGATCAGCAGCATCAAAGGCGCGACACCAGCCGCGAGAATCCATGGGACGACCTTGAGTTTGCTTTTAAAGGACTTCCCATTTAGCACTGTATGCCATCTATGTGGCAAGCTTCATTCATTGGCCTCCCCTGAGCCCATCTGCCCTTCACCACAATACCCAAGACCTTGGCGGCAATGTTTAGTACTCGATGAAATTCGCAAAGTCTAGATATACATCACTCCAGACTTCAGCACGACTATATTTCGGATCTTGATGCAGAGCTTTCATCTAGGTTACATCGATGGCGCGATTGCGCTCTCTCGAAGCATCTCTCCTGGAGTTCGACATTTCAGAAACAATAAGCAACACTATACGAGGCAATTGTAGAGCGAATTTCGAATTGTGGATGGTTCCTTGACGTATCGAGAGCAGAGGAGGTTCGTGGATAGGGACAAGTGTTTCGAGTTCTACGACGCTGAAGAATTGATCCTGTGTCTACACCAAGTTCTTCGAACCAAAGAAGAATTATAAGTCCAGCATCGTCAAGGCTTATTATCTTGCATAAGATGCCTGACTGATATCAGAGCCGACGTCAAATACTACGCTACGAGGGAAGAAGTGAAAGCAATCTTCGTCACAAGGTGGCTTGACCTAGGTCAAGGCCGGGATCCGAGCGACCACAAGTGGCTGAGACATCTGAAACTACATCCATCAGAGACTGCGGACTTGCCGACTCCATCGAAGAGGCAGAGAGGTTCGGTGTGCAAGATGTTTGAAAAGATGGGTTACAGGAAATGGCAATTCGACTCGTTCATCACATACCAGGACGAAAAGGCGCTCATCACCCCTCCGTAGCGTCGCTCCTAGCATGAACGGGGACTTCAATGGTATGATTATGTGCATTTTCAGCCTTGTTGGAGAACTGTGTTGGTTGGGCACCATCTGTTAAGTGGTGCACGGAGCGGGCTGAAGAAAGGAGTGGAAAGAGGCGATAGATGGAATGCAGGCGAGATCTAAGTAAGCGAAGGAGTTTGCGACAAACATGGATGTTGCTGGCAGATGTGGATATTGTCGTTGTGTATTAGAAAGTCTGAATGCTCAAGAGAAGCGAAGTAGCAATGTAAAATATTGGAGATGAAGAACTAGTCGATTACACAACTACTGTACCTAGGTAGGTGTATTCATGCTGGCCATACTCGTCGCGAGACTACTCGTGTTGCTACTTGGACACCACATCAGTATCTCAAGGGCTTTTATCAATGGCACATTGAAGTCTAGGAGATTCGAGGGGTTGGACTCGTTGCACCCAGTGGGAACTTCTACTAAGCAGCCTGAGAAACCCCGTTGAGCACCCGCCAATGTCTGGCTTCTTGGCTTTACAATGAGAATGAATTGAATGGATTCACTAAAGTTTGGATTGACCACTAGCTTCACGCTAGATCAACACAATAGCTAGAGTCGCTTCCAGGAAGCTTTTGCAACGGTCTAGCTTCCAGTCTTTATTGTATCTATCATCTCCCCGACTTCTCCTCCATCTTCTAGACAAACAACTTCGCAAAACGCAAAATAGCACAATTGAGAGATTCAACTACACTGCCTTCCTGGTGTCCTCTTCACGAGCGCACATTTGATAGCACACCCGTGATACGAGCGCGAAGGGTGGCGCAAGTCGCAGGTAATCCTTGGCTTCGCAACCATTGACAACGCCATCATTTCCCGCTCCCAACCAACAGCGTCATTTCAACAGCTCGTTACCACACGCACTATTTCTCCGCCTTCGATTACCAAGATGGAGAACGCCAGTGAATCAGCTCGTAAGAGAACTGCGGAGTCGGCCTGTCTCGATGAGCGCGACGATCCGCAGAAGAGATTCGGACTGCCCAGTATGGTCAGCCAGCCTCTTACGTACGAGCAATTACAAACTGAATTAGCGGGACTTCGAGTCGAGCTCAATCTCTCGAGAGAACATGTAGCTACTGAGAACGAAAAGTTCAACCAGGCCAACATATCACGGGACGAAGTTCAGAAGAAGCACGATCACCTATCTTCCGAATACCAAAAGCTGGAGAAGAACTTCGCTCTTGCCGAGGGTGCACGAAGCGAACTTGAGGAAAATTGGCGCAAGTTGAACAAGCACGTTCGGGTTGATCAAATCAAGTATAAGGAGCTCTTTGATCATTACACCAAGAAGAAGCAGGAATGGAAGAGCGGTCAGGGCGAACAGGCCAAGTATAGAGAGCTCTTGGACCATTACACGAAGAAGAAACGTGAATGGGAAGAGAAGCTCGCAAAGAAGAATCGTGAATTGACACTTTCCGCAGAGAGAAAGTCTAGGGATGACAACGCTTCACTGTTGATGAAGGTTATGGCGCTGGAGAAGGACCTTGAGAACGAGAAGAAGAACAATGCCCAGGTAAGCCTTATCACTTTCCTGTTTCTGTGACCTCCCAGCCCTTTCAAAGTCCCAACACACAAAATTCCGCACACCGCTATCGTATGCACCTACTGAGTGTTGTGGAACCCATGCTGATCTAAAGACACTCTAGTATACTGCCATAGCTCACGGCATGTCCGACCTAGATGACCAACGACGAAAGATCCGAGACGACGCCCACCAGCTCACTAGACGCGAGATGACCCTCAGCGTACGCGAGAACAAGCTCAACGTTATGAAAGGTCAATTTGCAGTTGATCTTAACAAGGCAAAGGAGTCTATCATTGCAAAGAAGAAGCAGGTCAATGCAGAAAAGGAGGACGCCATGAACGAAATCCGTGTGTTGAAATGGGAGAGAGACCAAGCCAGACGGGAAAGAGACGTGGCCATCAAGATGGCTCAGACCAACATGGTCGTGGAATCTAGTACTACAGACGAGGGCGCAGTCAACTCGCAACTGAACCTTCAAGTTGGAATGGAGGGTTTGGAGCGATTGAACATTTGAAACTCGAGCAACATTGGAAGAACGGAGTGGTCGAAGGGGGTAATTTTTGGACTGTCTCAAGGTCCTTTGATCGGTCTCTGAAAGATAAACCTCTATCTCAAAAGAGGCATATGAAGCGACTGGTTGTTGGCGGACATTAGGCGTAGGGAAGTGAGACTGATTTTCTTTTCTTTGCGGCGATCAGATAGGGTCATGGGCTACATGCCTTGAGCAGAAGAATCAATGAAGGAATGAATCTATCACACAATAGCGTTGTTGCGAGACAAATCTTGACAGTAACCATGTCGTGAAGATCGGGTGTGCTTTGATACACTGCTGGATATATGAAACAAGATTCTCCCAGATTGGAGGTGTCAGGGTATCGTATTTGAGAAGAGAAGGATGATTTATTCTTCTATGGAAGGAGCGTCGCTATAATAGCAGGCGCGCTAACTACGTACTAAACTACATCATGTGACTCTGCTATGCTACCGTGATAGGAGGGACAATAAGAGTGCGCCGAGCCCTGGTGTTTGCTGAAGTAGAAAAGACACTCAGCCATCAGAGATATGATCTGCCACGCAGTTTATACTACACCGGAATTATGGCTGAGGTTTTAAAGATTATTTGGGAGGATGGAGTGGACATCATCCGGTACACTTGCATGGAGCTGGCCAGATGACTAGGACATGAACAACCTGTTACGAGTGAACGAGGGCCTCAGCAGTCGGTTCGCTGACGAATTCATATTTCCAGCGCTGAGCCCGGAGAATTGTCTTCGTCTCCCGGAAACAGAGCTCAAGAAAAAATCTATCATCTGTCCTTCGCTGAGTACACTTTCAACCCATCAAACCTTGCTGGAGTCAGCCATTCCTCTCCCATTTTCCTCATTCAATGTTTCACGCCTCAATACTTGGGTGATTTTTTGCATTCAGGAAAAAGAACGAAGCTGACAGATCAATGGAATTTAGGTTTACGACATTTGGAACCCAGTACGGGCTACAGACTGTAAATCGGACGACACAGCGACAAACATACAAGAAAGTTTCTTCAACTTTGTAGAATTCTATCAAACAAGAAAGTCTCCGAATGGGGGCGTCTGTTCGAATGAATTTATGCATGAGTAGACTTGGGGAAATGTAATTTTGATGAAATGAGACCTTCTCCACCTACGCGACTGGAGCCAAGCAGAGAGGATTATCTCGTTTTCCGTTGTGAATTCGACTCTTGCACTACAATGTGGATGGATTAAGAGGTTGATTCTCCAATTTGCCTACTTTGTGACTATGTGCGGTCTGCAACCACAACTCCTCATTGTGGCTCAAGATGAATTGCAGTACGAGCTCTTTCCAGTCGGAAGCCTAGACTGATCTATCGATGCATGAATATCACTAGACATTCTTCATGCATGCCTGTGGTGGTGGTGAGTGGTGGTACTCGAACCGAAGGTCTGCACTTCCTTTCGGATCCCGGACCGAATCCGTTCCCATTGCCAACGATCGTCAGATTCCACTACTGAACAATCAAGATAACGATTTGATGCTGGAAGTGGGGATAGATAGCGGACAGAACCTCAAGGCTCTTCTGGAACACAGCTCAGCCTTGTCTTGCTTGTAAGGAAATAATATCCTCAGAGTACACCAAGCCACTGCAACCTGCGCACGTCGTCAAAATGGTCTCCTCGATCGCACAACCCCCTGATAAGTCAGTTGACTTACTCATCGGCTCCCTAAGGAAATCAGCAAATTCAAAAGAACATCTCGAGACAGCAATTCGCGACAAAGAGCTTGTTCCACTGTGGAACACTGGGGATCCGCCAGCAGCACCCGAACCACATACGAAGCATATTCCAGCGGTCTGGCGATATGAAGACACGAAAAGCCTTCTCCTTCGCGCAGCTGAACTTGTTGACGCAAAAGAGGCAGAGCGTCGTACAAATCTTTGCCAGTTTCTCCATCTCGCTTTCTGCTTCTCCATGTCCCTATTCCTGCAGCCGGTGAACATAACCACAGGGCACAGATGTGTCCCGACCTCGACTACATTTGCTGAGTTTGCCCTGGGTCCTAAAATCTTCCTTTGCAAGACTTCGCAGATGTGGAGTATTGAGAATCCACTTGCCAACGAGCATCAGTTGGAATCAGGGCTAGCTGAATAGGGTCGTATTTCGTATGGTATATGATTGTCGGAGCCTGGATTGAATCCCATCATTTCCCTCGCTCTCGATCGGCAGACTCTTGAGAAGGTTCGCGTAAAAGGATTTCCATCTCAGGTTCAACCTTTGCATGCCTGCTCCTTTTTCTTGCTAGAAAGACACATTTCGAGGCAAGCCGACTTCAAAGAATGTCGCCATCCAGACTGTCCCTTTATCTCAGTGCAAACCCGGGTGTCGACGGAGCTTGTGAGGTTCGACTTGGTCTTATTCCTTGCGCAATTGACACATATCGAAGTACCTTGGTTGAGCTCGTACTGTTTGTATTTGGTTGGACGTCGCAATCAGATATTCAGATGGAAAGCTTGAAGGCGGTGTGTTACGTGCAGCGACAATAACTCATCGCCTGGGCAGGTCTGCTTCGCTCGTCTCAAACAAACATTGATATCGTATTGTTTGTATGGCCTCGTCCCATTTTCATTCATAGCTTAAGCTCAAGCAATCGCACCTACTCTCTGCCCATGGACCACAGACGTGTCCCAGGCGAGAATCAAATGATGTCCTCGGATCACGGACCGTGGAGCAAGGAAGACGTCGGAGCGCTTATCATAGGTCTTGTCACTAGCACTTGCAGTGCAGACGCTCTAAAAGGTCTTGAGGTCAGGTGTTTTAGTGGATCATGCGATACACACGTAAAGTGAAGCTCTTTCTCGTGAGTCTGACACGAAGATCAAGTTGTGCAACTAGAGCTCTGGCGTACAATACAATGGGCTCATTTTGGTCATTGTTGATGCCTTCTAACGCACCGCAGGACAATGGGTTCAAAGTACTCATCATTGGGGCTGGAATAGTGGGATTGACTGTAGCTCAAGGCCGTCGCGAAAATGGCATTCCGTTTGAGATATTTGAGCGTGACGTGAAGGGGTCAAGAGCTCAGGGTTGGGCATTGACTTTACACTGGTGCTTAAATGCTTTCGAAAGAACTCTAGGATCCAAAATTGCTGCGTCGATACCTACGGTAGATTGATTGAACTTGAATCACCCTCGTTGTCTTGAGCTGACCAAGACACAGGCTGTGGTAGACTCGTCATTGAAAGAGGACGCTGGCAACTTTCTCTTTCTCAATTGTGCCACTTGCGAGCCCCGATATAGGATCCCTCCCTCAAAACGACGCCTGAGACTTCATCGACAAAAACTCCGGGATGTGATATCATCTGGACTCGACATCCAAGAAGGGAAAAGATTGAAAGCGATCGAAGAACTTCCCCAAGGTGGCGTCAAAGCACACTTCACTGATGGCACGAGCTCGACTGGTTCGATGATCGTTGGCGCAGACGGCAATAACAGCGCGGTTCGAAAATATCTTCTTCCTAAGTCCTTCAAGCTTAATCACTTGCCTGTGAACCTGGTTGGCGTTGTGAGACACTTTACTCCGGAACAAGCGGCTCCAATCCGCGCTCTTGATCCTCTGCTCTTCCAAGGTCTCCATCCCGACACAGGTAATTATCTTTGGTACAGCATACAGGCAAGATACCCCTTTAAGCTTGGTCATACACAGGCTAACGGCTTCTAGGAATGTATAGATGAACCAGATGGTCGAAAATCGTTCGATGCGTTAGTCATTATCAGCTGGTTCATCAAGGATGAAGTCAAAGACGCTATTCCCGCGACTCACGCAGAAAGAATAGCTCTGATGAAGCAAAGAGCAGAAGGGTACGCAGAGCCACTCAGAAGCATTGTAATAGATATTCCAGACGATTTGCCATTTACTACCCCTCTTCGCTTAGCGGACTTCCCAAGTGTTCCTTGGGACAATAGAAATGGCCAGGTAACTCTAGCTGGGGACTCTGGCCATGCAATGACAATGTCAGTATTCTGTTCATATATTATGTTACAACTGACTCAGTTCCAGGTATCGTGGAGAGGGGGCCAATCACGGGATTTTGGATGCTGCACTTCTTGTCGATCAGTTGAAGAAGATTCATGAAGGGTCTGTGTCGCTAAAGACAGCAATTGATGCCTACGAGATAGAGATGAGACCCAGGACACATGCAGCTGTTCTGAAGAGTCGTCAAGCTGCCTTAGATGCTCATGATTGGGATGCTCTGACAGAGGACTCGCCCACGATTGGAGCAAGATCTCCGCCCGCTACAGCTTGATTTCGTATCAGATGAGCGCAACACATGAAATTCTTGACACTCCCGTTCGTATGGTTTACAGCTCTCACTTTGCTTTGAGTCTCACTCTATATATTTGCTCGTGAGACGCCTTTCCTCTTGATACACCCTTCATATTTCATACATCATAGCGAGATGCCTCTAGCAATGTGCGGCTTGGATTCGGGATACAATTATGGAAATTCGATCGTTCCGGCCCCTTTCTCAACGGCCACGACCAATTGCTGATGCCTTAGCTCACTTTTCGTAGCATGGAACTATCGTTCCTTTTGACATGGGAGGACTATCGACCCTCAGACACGACGTGAATAGCAGTCAGATTTAAGCTCGCCCCACTGGGGTAGGAATACTTTAGCGTGGGGTCCAGCTGAAATTCTTTTGCGGCACAGCCATATGTATGTATCGACACGTTCAACACAGGCATGTCTCACAAATACCACGACGCATAACGACCAAATACTAAGTCTCTCTTGCCATATATATGATGCCATATACACGGGCTTACGCATTCTTGACTTACAACATCTTGTTGAATATCCAAAATCTAAGATGGGCGAAAACTCTGACAATGGAGAACGCACGGTCCAGCTTGCCCCTTTTGCCCTGCTACTAAGTACCTTAGACAGGACAGCAAACGTTCTCAAGTTGGTACAAGATATTGCTGATGCTTGTCGGACACACGAAGACTCAATCGAAGACGCATTGCCATGTTCTCCTATGCAGGAATCACTCATGGCAGCTTCCACAGAACGTGGCAATTCGTACATGCTGCAGATGGTCTCGAAACTGGACAATCAGGTTCCACTGCAAGAATTCAAGAGGGCGTGGGAAGCAACTTCAAAAGGATATCCTATTCTGCGCACAAGTATCGTTCAGCTCGAGCCTCATGGATATGTTCAGGCCGTTGTAAAGGACAGTATCGAATGGCAACACTCAGGGTCAGTGAAGGACTATCTACGAAGCGACTTAGAGCGGTTGATGACGTTCGGTGAGCCTCTTTGGAGGTTTGGAATAGTGACCACCGACGATTATTCTGCTGGCAAACAACGCTTCTTCGTATGGACTGCACATCATGCTGTTTGTGACGGCTATTCCATAGGCCAACTATTGAAAGGCGCCGCTCTGAATTTCAAAAGGAAACCGTTGCCTGAAATCCCACCTTTCAGTCGCTTTATCCAGCATCTAAATTCCAAAAGTGGACCAGAGTCTCAGGAATATTGGAGAAAAGAACTTGCCAATTCTACTTCAATACCATTCCCGTCTCTTCCCAGCCGGGTATTTCAGGCCAACCCATGTTCAGTTTTCGGGCGCGATATCGCAATTCAATGGCCTAAACAACTCTCCATATCAAAAGCTCTGATTCTCCAGTCAGCTTGGGCTCTTCTATTGTCCAAATATACAGGCTCTGATGATGTAACCTTTGGAACAATTTCAAGTGGACGCAACACACCAATACCGAATATCCGAGAGATCGCTGGCCCGGTCTTAGCTTTGCTCCCTGTCACGATCCATGTCGAGCAGAGTCTGTCGATCGAACGCTACTTGAGTGATGTCTATGCTCGTGCTGAGAGAATGGTACCTTATCAACACACTGGCCTGTCCAGCATTCGCCGTTTTCTTGGTGAGAAGGCAGCTAGTGTTTGCAACTTCAACAACCTCGTTGTGATTCAGCCAGGATCATTTATAGGCAAGACAACAGAACTGCTGAAATATCTTGGGTTGAGCGTGGTGAGCGAATTGTGGAAATACGAAACTCATTCATATCCGCTGGTTGCCACAATGACATATACTGATGCTGGTTTCCACCTCAAATTTGAGTACGACGATCGGATACTTCACCATCAGCAACTAGTCCACCTTGCCAACCAGTATGCAGAGATTCTGGGACAACTCTGCGCAGCAGCTCCCACCTCTTCCGTTCGATCCATTACCAGGCTGTGCCCTAATGACAAGTCTCAGATCTTTGCTTGGAATCAGACCGTGCCAGAAGTACAAGACAGTTGCGTTCATCACCTCTTCGAGAGACACTTCAAAGAAAGTCCCAATCACCTGGCACTTTGTTCATCGGAGAAGACTCTCACCTACTCTGAAGTTGATGCCATTGCTTCAGCGTTCGCTATTGAGCTGATGAAAAAAGGTGTGGGAGCAGGAACACTAGTTGGTCTTTGCTTTGAGAAGTCTCCCGAGTCACTTCTCAGTATTCTCGCAATATTCAAAGCTGGGGGGACCTTTGTTCCCCTTGACCCTTTTCATCCGAGGAGCAGAATTGAGGAAATAATGGACATCACTCAGATGCAATTTGTGATTACGTCTAGCACATATTGCGAGCTGTTCAAAGACATGGATGTCAAATTGATTGGCTTTGGTAACACCGTCCTCGAGCGAGAGAATGCTGTTGATGTGGGTGTCATCGATATAACCAACCCTAGCAATGCAGCATACATTATGTTTACCTCTGGCAGTACTGGCAAGCCAAAGGGTGTAGTAATGTCCCATTCAGCCGTTTGCACAAGCATCATGGACCATGGTGAACGCCTAGGATTCAGACCTGAATGGAGAGTTCTGCAATTCTCGTCACATACCTTTGATGTAAGCATCGCAGAGATTTTCACGACGCTAGCTTTCGGAGGCTGTGTTTGCATTCCCTCGGACCATCAACGACTTAATGGTCTCGATCAGACGATTCGCGACCTCGGTGTCAATGTGGCGCTGTTGACACCCACTGTTGCTAATTTGCTCGTCCCAGCAGAACTTCCCGCGTTACACACATTGATCCTCGGAGGAGAGGCTATTAGTCGGGACCATATTACTCGTTGGGCTGGACAAGTGCGAGTGGCCAATGGATTTGGGCCAACGGAGGCTTCCATCTACTGTTCGGTGAACGAGAATCTCTCTGTCGATGATGCTACGAATATCGGTACCGCCACAGGTGGAAACAATTGGGTCGTCGATCCTAACAACCACGACTTGCTCAGTTTGATTGGATGCATTGGAGAGTTGGTTGTTTCGGGATCAAATATCGCTCAAGGATATTTTGCGGATGTTGAAGCCACAAATTCAGCATTTGTACCTGCTCCGTTATGGCTCTCGGAAGCTGGACATTCCTCTTCCAGAATATACAAGACAGGGGATCTGGTGAGATACAAACATGATGGGAGCATGCAATTTATAGGTCGAAAAGATACGCAAGTCAAAGTTCGGGGTCTCAGGATCGAGTTAGGAGAGATCGAAAATCACATTGCTGGACTCACCGATGTCTCTGGTGTTCTTGTTGTCCTACCCTCATCCGGTCGTAGCACCGGTAAGCTTGTGGCAGTCGTGTGTTTCTATTCAGGACTTCGTGGTGGACCCGAAGATGCCGTTATCGAGCTGAACCCAAATTTGGTCAAAGAGAACACTGACGCACGGTTCCGAGATATCTACGATCAACTGGCTTCAAAGGTGCCTGAGTATCTGATTCCATCCACCTGTGTGTCGGTAAAAAGGATACCACTTACGAGTTCTGGGAAGATGGACCGGAAAACAGTCAAGACTTGGGTGGAGAATATGTCTCTCAAGACGTACAGGCTCAGCTCGAGAAGCTTTGGAGATTTCAGCAAAACCAAATCCAACGGGGCTCAAGAATTCCCACAAGGTTCCCTAATTTCGGAGCTACGTCTCGCCTGGAGTGGGGTGCTGAATGTCCCCATAGAAGAGCTTGATGCAGATACCACGTTCCTGAGTGTTGGAGGAGATTCAATCTCTGCGATCCAGCTTGTGACCAAGTGCAAGAAGATGGGCATCTCCATCAGCATGCGGGACATTCTCAAAGCCCGTACTCTACGAAATCTAGAGGCGCTTGCATCTCGGATACGCCCTGTCGATCACTTAGAAACTATCAAAATAATTCCTTCCAACGAGTTATTCGATCTATCTCCAGTCCAAAGGATGTTCTTCGCTCAAAACCAAACAAATTCCGGGTCTGGACGGTATAACCAAAGCTTTACCGTCAGATTGGCCAAAACCATATCACCGGGAGTCCTCTCGGTCGCATTCGACGCTGTCGTGAAGAAACACCCCATGTTGCGAGGAAGGTTTGTTCAAAAAGACAACAATTGGCAGCAATTCTATGCTGAAATGGATCCATCGAGCTACCGCCTCAAAGTTCATGGACTCCTATGCGTAGATCGAGTGACTAGCATCGCTGAAGAGGCGCACTCGAGTATCAGCATAACCAAAGGCCCAACCTTTTCGGTTGACATCTTCGACTTAGACATGAAATCGGAGATCTTATTTGCTGCACATCATCTCGTTGTCGATCTGGTATCTTGGAGAGTGATACTTGAAGATTTGGAAGACTTTGTAAATACTGGATCATTATCAGCACCCGCAAGCACTCCCTTTTCATCATGGAGTCAAGCTTTGCGAGAGAGATACGATCAAAGTTTGTCAGTACATGAAAGATTGATTGCCATCGAATCTGATATCGCCGAGTTCTGGGGCATCTCACAAGAAGACAACACCTACGGCATGACTGAGAAGGTATCCTGGACGCTCGATCCCGAGTCTACGCAGTCACTTCTCAAGGCAGGGTACTCGAGAGTCAGGTACGAGCCCGTCGATATGATGATATCTGCTTTGGTTTACTCATTCCAACAAACGTTTGTCGATCGAGGAAGTCCGACAGTTTTCCTTGAAGGCCATGGACGGGAACCTTGGAAGCCGGCGCTCGACATCAGTAGTACTGTTGGTTGGTTTACAGTCATGTATCCAATCTTTGACTTCCCGACGCCCGACACTAGATTTCTTCCGACATTGAATCATGTAAGAGGTGCTAGAAGAGCACAATCGGATAATGGTCTAGATCATTTCTCACGCAGCATGTTTCACCTAGACAAAGAACCCACAACTAGTCATGCTTTAGCTCGAGAAATTCTCTTCAACTATCAAGGTATCTACAAACAATTTGATGAGCAGAGTTCCCTTTTCGAGCTCGTAGACTATGAGAGACTTGAGAAAACAATGACAGGCTCTGGCATCCGACGAAATGCTATCTTTGAAGTTGAAGCGAGAGTTCGGGATGGAAGGCTTGAATTTTCACTGGCGTACAACAAGAACTCCAGGCATAATCAGAAGATTGGTCATTGGGCGAACAAGACCAAGGTGGTTCTGGTGGACATCCTACTTGAGCTGTCAAATTCTATTGCCTCACATTCCGTGAGGAATTTCCTAGATCAAAGATTCAGCGACCTGCAAAGGCAGCATTTCGACAACATGCTAAGAGAGAAGCTTGGGGGAAGGCATGATCTGCTGATCGAAGACGCACATCCTTGCACCCCAACGCAAAAGCAAATGCTAAAGAGTCGAAAGAGCAATCCCTTGACCTTCCGTGTCAAATGGGGCATTGAAATATCAACGAGGTCAGGAAATCTAATATCTGTGGGGGACCTAGCCAATGCATGGCGAGAAGTAGTTGGGCGGCATGCAATGCTCCGAACAACTTTTCTGTGCGAAGATTTAGACAATTGTCCAGCACTCCTTCAGGTCGTCATCCAAAGTCCAGAGCCCGACATTACGATTCTACACGAGATTTCGAATGACGAAACGACTGATTCATCAAAGCTTGATCTGAACTCTCGACTACTCCCTCATCATCTCACCATCCTGACGACTCCATCCGACTCCGTAAAATGTACATTCGCTGCTCATCACTCACTCCTAGATGGCTTTTCTCTTCGCCTCATCATGCGCGATTTCCTGGCGGCATATCAGCATACTCTGCCTTCAGCGGCAGCACCCATATTTGGCGATTGCGCTTCTCTATTCTTGGATCATCAACTCAATGTTGATCAACAGACTTCTTATTGGGAAGACGTTCTCAAGACCCAACCTCCATGCATACTTCCTGCCTCTTATCCTAGCTCTCACTCCAGCACGGCCTCGCCGGGTTCCAACTACACTACCATTACGCTCTCTAGTATCCCAGTATCGAAGATTCAAACCTTCGGCTCAGAATATGGACTCACAATTTCAATCCTAATAGACGCCATCTGGGCTCTTACTATCGCCTCCTTGATGTCGCCTCAAACCCAATCATCCATTTGCTTCGGATACGTAACTTCACTACGCCCCTACTGTCTTTCCGCATTTCCTCTGGCAGACGAGGTCGTGGGCCCAATGATTACCGTCTTACCTTACCATTTACAAATCAGCAGTATGCCTTCTCTCAACCCAGGCAGTGATGTGGTTGCTCTTGCCGGAGAAATGCAAGAGCAGCGCGCTCAAGACTCTGAATATGTATTTGACGATATCGAAGCTGCAATTGAGAGGCTAGGCAAAGGGAAGTTGTGGAATACCGGTACGAACTTTCAGCATGTGGGGCCAAGTGAAAAGGCTACTGAAATGGAGGATTTACAAATCAAAGACTTGGACTGGAGTGATCCTTGGGATGTAGGCTTACTCTTATTGAAATCCTTGGTGATATGGCTAACGGGTGTCGTGATCTAGTTTGATATCATGGTTCGCATTTTCGCAGACGAGCAAGTAGTCAATGTGAACTTGGAATTCGATACTGTGGTCTTCTCTCAGGAAGAGATGAGAAGAGTATCTGACTGCTTCGAAGGGCTGTTGAAAAAGATTTTTGAGTAGTGCGAGGCTCGTCTTAAGGGTCAAGGCAATGGATATTTTATGGAGAAGAATATACTTAATTTTAGGGATAGGGTGGTATGAATCTTTGCTTTCTATTGTTTTATGATTTGGAGTAGGTTCATGCCTGTCTGTTAAAATTGAAAGCCAGCTTTCGATGGGTAGTAGTTCATGAGAAAGAGTCCCTGTCTCACAAACGCCTGACACAACTTTTTCGAAGGTCGAAAAGCAGCAAATGTTGGTCCACAGTACCCTTCCCGAGCCTCCGCTTATCATTGGACGTAGTGAACGACCAACGTCGGAGAGCTGGGTTTTTCTAGCCGGATAATGCACCCTTCTTAAGTGCGCTGACATGAGCCCTTTTTGTCATTGGTGTAGAATTATCATGTTTGCGTGCATATAATGTCCTTTACCATGTATTTCTGTTCTCTTCCAGATATCCATTACTCTCTGAAGTCTGTTGCAGCTCACTGCTATTCTCATCCACCACTGTAATCATGACACTTACTGTCGAAATCCCACAGACTAAAGAGGACTTCTACCGAATGGGAGAAATCCGGTCCCAGGCCTTTGGGAGTGAGCAATTCTTTATCGACATACTTTTCCCTAATCATCATACTGCTGCGGGGCGTCTCCTCCTCCGCGACCGTTTACTCAAAATCAGGGAGATGCCCAGTGCGCGATTTGCAATGGTTCGAGATACTGAAACTGGAGAAATAATTTCTCAGGCCGAATGGCATTATTATCCTAAGGATTCAGTAGGCGACATAATGGATCTGAGCTTTGTTGAGGGGAGCGAGGAGGAAAAAGCATTCGCGACCCATATTTTGGGGACGTTTCAAAGGAAAAGGAGGGAAGCGATTGCAAACACCAAGGTGCCGTTGATGCGTACGCTTTCACATTTCCTTCAGACATCGAGCTTAAACCCCAAGATGTATATTATTCCCATTCGGCCTCTTGCTAATCATCTTCGCTTGGCAATAGTGCTCGATAGCCTTACAACAGATCCCAAATATCAAAAGCGAGGAGCTGGATCAATGCTTGTAAAGTGGGGCTTGAACATTGCTGATTCTATGAACGGAGAGGTATTTGCACTTTTATGAGCCGATCGTGGTACAAGACTAATCAAGCAACGAAGGCGTATCTTGAAGCTTCAGAATACGGGAAACCAGTGTACGAGAAATATGGGTTCGTAGCTTTGGAATCTTACAAAGTCCCAGTTCCGCCTCATTGGGGGAGGAAGCCTGATATCGAATACACTTTGATGCGACGTCCTGTTGCCGACAAATGATCTATTTTAAACTTTTACCACCATACCTTGATTTAAGACAAGAACTCATGTGATAATAAACATCTGCAACATAACGCCTCGTTCTACCAGAGCGTCGGGTAGCAGCCGTGGATCAGAATTTATGATCTCACCCGTTTGTGTGTTCTTCCACTTTTGAATATGATGAGGATCATCATTCTCTAGACGTTCCCACTCATCAGGGACCGAATATAGACGTGGATCTTCAGCAACGTCTAATAATTGTTCTGTCTTCTCGTGTTCAAAGCATGCCTCCCATACTCCACGCCAATTCATTCTTCTTTTGCTCCGCCAAGGCCTTGATACTGGTCCAAGAAGAGCCTCGCCATTCATTAGTCCATGAATATAAGAGTGTCCAACGATGTTGAATCTTGTGCTTGTCGCGTCTGGACGTAAGATTGTTGGCAAATTGCTACCAAGAAGAATACATACGATATCACCTACTCACCAACAGTGTGAGTGCTATGCAAATGGATAATTTGTTGGACCTTGAAAACTTCCACGTACCTTCTTTAACATGTTCGGGCGCCATCCCCATGTAACCTCTCTCCGTTAGAATGACTCTTCGTTTTGACTTCCATCTCAAGTCAGGATCCATGAGAACAGAATTCCTTGAACTTGACCCCTCCAACAGCTCAGTACGGATATCTTCTAGCGCCAAGTAGGCTGGCGTATCAGGTACATCCATTGTTTCCTCAAATTGACCTCGACACATGACGTGCAGGTAGGCATCAAGTAAACTTAGACCAGTTGGGTCTCTTAAGCTTCGCATCTTCTCAAGTCCAAGTTCCGAGATGAACCCGTCAACGTCCCCTTTGGGTGTGAGTAACCATTTTGAGACGTAGGAGACTGTCGTGACCTGGACCCCTGCTGCCCTAAGAATGTGAGGTTTCGAGTACCGCCAATGTGCCGATGAATCACCACTGGCGTGCGAGTGGAGATAAAAGTCGAGCGTCTCTTTATCTGAATTTGACCAGTCAGGCACCCACGAAGGCCAGTCCTTGTCTGGCTGATTAGAATGGCAATGGTGCAAAAGGGACAACCGTTGCGACTGAAAAGTATATTCCAGAAAAGTTGCTCTATACCCGTCGATCGGGGACAAAGCATAGTCGGGCTTGAGGGTGTTCGCAAAGCCTTCTGGAGCCAGAGCGAGAACACCGTATACCTTGTCCAAAGGATTGATGCATTTCTTGAAGCTACTGACCACAAGTAAATCTGGCAAGGACCAACCAAGGAGCGGATCACACATCTTTCCAACAGCCAATACTCTCTCTATCATACTCTCGGGTATATGCTGGATCTTGTTCCGTAGACAAATTATACCCCGTCGGAAATAATACCAGCGCATTCTATCTTTTCCACATTGTAAAATGGCCCTCGAGTTAGCCAACTGAATCTCTTGCACCACCCAAACCCGCTCAAACCATGGTCTTGTTATCAGGTCCCTGATAGTTTTCCAAGTCTCCACATCAAATGGCGAGTAATCGAAATCAGACCAATCAGCAAATGGATCCGCCTCAGGCGATCGCACTACGTAGGTATCGATAGTGTATTCGATCTGTTTTCCGACGTGTTCCAGAATTTCAAATGCTTTTGCGCTATTGCTGGATGAAGTGCCCAGCCATACAACGACTTGATCAGCATGTTTGTAAAGGTCACTCATCCTCAAGACTTGCTCGTTTCGCTCCTCGACGTCTTGCTGGTTGATACAAATAGCATCCACCCATATCAGTCTTGGCCGATCACTGTAGCGCAAATGCTTTAGAGCGACTGCAAGATTCTCGGTGATCTCAAGTGATCGGTCTCCCGTTGCAGGAATTGCGCCTTCGACTCCATCTCCATCGTCACCCACAACACAGGCAATCTCCACCTCAGCAAATGAGCCCCAAGTATACGAAAGGGCGTCAAATCTGGGCTCAAAGGTATCTGCATCACGGATCATATAATTGGAATCCCGAAAGTGTACCTCTTCCATCTCATCATCTGCAATGTAAAGATAGGGACGTTGCCAGGTCACTGTGGGGTAGTCATCCTCCTCTTTCTCCATACAGTAGAACAAGACACGACCTTCAATCGTTTCATGCGCAACCCAATCTTGTGGGAGTGTCAAATTTATTGCATCGATGTCTGGTTTTTCCCAGAGTATCTTCTTCTCCTTGATCTTGAACGGGACATGTAAGATCTTGAGGCGAACCTGGTCGATGTGGTTGTCGCTGGGAAGCACGGAAATGAGGCGAATCTCTTGTCTGCTCTCGTCAAGTTTGGTATAGGTGTAAGGAGGTATGGTGGACATGTTGAAATCTCTTTGACTTCATCCATGTGGTGTATTGCGGAGAGATGAAAGATTGACTCCCTGAGTAGGCTACCAAAAATAAGCTCGTGAGCGAGATCATGCAAGTGCAAGGATCGTAATCCGCATTGAGGCTGTGAATTCTTGGCGAACCTAGAAGCTAGAAAGCGTGCCCTACATAACTTCATCAATTTATGCTCTGTAATAAAATTGAGCAGCACACTCATTCCATGTAACGAGACTCTGTAATAGGACTTTCGTGTATCCATTCTTTAGTCTATCCAATAATTTTGCTTTTGGCCTTGTTCCTCCAAGAAGCCCATATGCCAGCAAAATATATATATTTTCTGAGCATGCAAGAGAACAATATCCAGCGTCCAGGCTTTTGCTTAATATAGCGTATCTTCAATGAAAAGTTTGGCTCTAGCACTTTCGATCGACTTGCAAAAGCACATTCTGATAATTTTCATCAAATTGATCCTCTTCCACCCTCTGATTCTTCCTTCTCAGGTGTCATGCAAACACGCTGTGAGTTCTGTGTTATGAGAACTGTTTATGACTCAGATGCTTATTTTAAGATTGCTGTTTTAATAACATAAATGCCTTTGTCTGCATCAAACTGAATATGGACTCTTCTGTGACTGCATTCCGTCGACTTACATTTCGTGTGTTCGGAAAATCTGGCGTTGAGCAAGTCAAATGCAAAAAAGGCCGCCCTGATTGAGGGATCTGATACGTGGTCGGCCGAAATCTCACTGAAGACGCACCAGGGATCAGAACGTCGACCTCGAGTCCCAAAAACGAGCGTAATTGCTTGACTATCGTTGCATTCAGGGCATTGTTTAAGCATAACGCAACCACCTTCACAAGTAAAGGGACTGGTCATGCAAGGTACGATTTCAGTGCAGCCTCCGGCTTCAAAAAGCAAGGCGTCAGTTGTGAGAAGCCTGTGGGGGTCTTCAAACACAAATTTAGCAGCTTGGCCACGTCTGTGGCAAGTGAGTTGAGAAACGGTCAGTCTTCTCCGCCGGAAGTCTAACGAAGGAAACAGCACAGGTCCAGATTGTGATTCTGTCCATAATCGCCGCCGCATGGTTCCAAGTCTATCTGGAAGGTATCCCCAGCCATTGACCAGATCAGCTTCTTCATCTAAGACTAGGCAAATCGGCGTGCGATGATGCAAGTAACTGGCCCAGGCATCGAGAGCGACTATTACGCTCGTCCCTCTGATTCCAACTTGTTCATGCGAAAGTAATGATATCTGCAAGCCTCGAGATCCGAATGAAAGAGACGTGTCATTGCCATCTGGTCCTTCCCATCGATCCATAGGGGATGTTTCGTCAAACATGAACGTCCAGCGAGAGGGTCTAGTAGGAATCGTTCCGAAGAAAGAGTATGGGTCGAATACAGCAGAATGTGGTATGCGCATAGCATCTACCATCCAATGGAAGCAATTATAGTGAGTGCAGAACGCTCTAGGCGAAGTTGCTAGCAAGCCCTGATTGTATGGGTCGTGAGCTGATGTCCACAGAAATAAAGTTTGATCTGAACTCCGTTTGAGAATTTCTTCTTCGAGTCGAATAAACGCCTTTTCCGCTCCTTCTCCGTATATGGGTGGCATGTGAACATCGAAGAGTCCCATTAGGCAGTATGCCATATCTTCTTCTCGAGTAGTTTGTCGTGATGAGGCCCAAGACATTCGTTGAGCAACATTGCATTGAAGTGGTGACATGCCACTAATAATCTCCTTTGGAATACCTGTGGCGTGAAAGATTTGATCTACCAATGTGTTCTTTGAACCGAGTTCCCTCCACTGAAAGTCAAAGACTAGAAGACGACGAGGTGCAATGAACTCTTGCAGAGTCCAGCCGCGAGTAAACCATCTACTTGCGCTCAGCTTTGAAATGGATGCGATGTCTTCCAAATAAGCATAGCAGACATCAGAGTCTCGATACCACTGGTACATCGAGTTGATAGCCTCGCTGAGTTCTGCCGAGCTGGTTTTATCGATGCAACAAGTGTCAATCCACACCCATTCATAACCGTCCTCGGCTGCTCTTTTGCAACAGCCTTGAAGCTTTGGGAAGGCGTTCATCTGGGCGAATGTGTGCTCTTTGATATCTTGGTAGGTTATCTCTCCTTCGCCCCACATGTGCGAGAGGATCGCGTATCGAGGAACGTCGCCGCCTGGAAATTCTTGCAGTCGAAGCTTTGTTGTGTGGAGCAAACGCATGGTGAAGCCCTGGAGCGGTGGCCAAGACGGGACGATAAGCACGACGAGGTAAGAAGCAAGATGGGACAATAGGTAATCTCAGTTCTGGTGAGATAATGGCACTGAGAGCGCGAGCAGCGCAACATGCGCGAATGGCGCCAACTCCGCGTTTTGCGCTGATAGCAAATCGCGCTGAAAATACGTGAGTTTGCGAGTGAGAGATGTTGGCCGGATTGAGACAATTTAGGCTAGGAAAATTACATGGAATAAATGCATACCATAGTAAGTAGGCAAGGAAATGAGTCGATGACTGCAGAACAGCAATTTTATTCAAATATTTCCACGTGATATATACAGTACCGGCATCTCTCGCTAATTTTAGCTTTGGGGCAGGCCACTCCCGGAGGTCAGGGGGGACACTATTACGACCAGCATTTGGTCGTGCTCAACTCCCGCTCCCGCTCTTGATGCTGTGTTGGTCTTTGTGTTGGTTTTTGTGTTACGGAAGCAAATCGGCACTTCCGAGCGTCCAACCATTCGCTATCATCTCATCCACCACAGGTGCGCTAGCCGCTCTCAAGTTAGCAGGTACTCGGCACTTGCCTATTTCCGACAAATTCTGCAATTCTGTCATATTATTCACCAGTTCACCAACATGCGCTAGCCGCTCTCATTAAGCCGCATAAGAAAGGATAACATAAGCTAGGTTACAACGTTGTACCACTTGCCTATCACGGGTACTTTACCTCTCGAAGGCAGTTTGAGGTAAGCGTCGCGCCCTAACATAGACTGATTTAGGCTTGAATTCTACCAATTTCACAGAACGAAAAGAAATCGAGCAGTGTTATATTTGTATTTGTAGTTGTTTAGCCCGTGTCTCGTCTGTAATTCTTTTCGAAATTTGCAAGCGGTACATCAATGCCTTCGACCTTATCTGAGAGCGTGGAGGATATGGGTAGAGAAAAAGGTATCAGTTCGCATACGTTCCAATCATTGGTCTCCCTTCCTAACCTCCACAGACACCGGTAGAGCTTAGGGTATCGGTTGAACTTCAGGACGAAGCACCCACCATTGCAATACCAATGGTACCTGAGACAGATCTTGATCGCGGCATCGTAGGATGGAATGGACAAGCCGATCCTGAGCTGCCATGGAATTTCTCCAAATTTCAAAAATGGTCTCTCCTGGGACAGATCTCTGCGATAACGTTCATCTCGCCGCTAGCTAGCAGTATTTTTGCTCCTGGCCTGTCATATATGGAGGAGTTTCACAACTCCGACAATCTCCTGGCCAGCTTCACAGTATCTGTGTTCATTCTTGGTAGCGCTCTCTCTCTCTTTCCATCCTTCGATTGTATGGAGCCTTCTAAATCATCCCAGGATACGCTATCGGACCCCTTTTTCTCGCTCCTGTAAGTGAGATGTGGGGACGACGACCTGTACTCTCGACCGCCAACGGCTTTTTCACTGTGTGGCAGATTGGTGTAAGCAAACTAATGGGTCCTTCAATGTCTTCTCTTGCTGATTCCTTCAGTGTGCCCTGGCTCCTAATTTAGGATCTCTTATTGCATTTCGCTTTCTCGCCGGATGCGGAGGAGCGGGAGCTCTTACTTTGATTGGAGGAGTCACGGCAGATCTTTTTGTCCCACAAGAACGCGGCCTTGCGAACTCCATCGCCGCTGTTGGTGTCATATTTGGCCCCATAATTGGACCCCTCTGTGGAGGTTTCATCGCCCAACGAGCAGGCTGGAGATAGATTTTCTAGGTTCTCCTCATTGCCTCCGCAACAATCGGTGTACTTCTCGAAATATTCAACAAAGAAACATACGCTCCTGTTCTGATTGCCCGAAGGACATCTCGTCTCCGCAAAGAACTAAATCGTACCGACCTTTACTCTTGCTACGAGGATAGAGAGCAGTCTCAGACCCCTTCTGCGAGATTCAAACAAGCTTTAAGTCGACCCCTGCGCATGTTATTCCTTTCCCCAATTATTGCCATATGTTCTTTCTATGTGGCTGTCATTTACGGAGAGCTTTACCTACTGCTCACTACAGTGTCATCTGTCTACCAATCGAGCTACCATTGGGCGCCAGAACTCACGGGCTTAGCAACGCTAGGTATTGGTTTAGGCTCCATAGCTGGACTTGCGTGTATGAAACCTCTTTCTTCATGTTCCTCGTTTGATTTTGCGGTAGCTTGTTCCAGAACCTCCTTGGGCTTGCTGAGGAGGGTTTCATCTCTTAGCCAGTTCCTTGTTTCGAAAATGAAGGTGCTAATTAATTACAGTCGTTGGCAGCACATCCGACAAGACCGTTGCAATTCTGACGCGCAAGAACAATAACATATACGAGCCTGAGATGCGGCTTCCTTCCATGATCTTTTTCGCAATGCTGATTCCAATCGCCTTCTTTTGGTATGGTTGGACAGCAGAAAAACATGCTCATTGGATTGTCCTAATGCTTGCTCAGATACCCTTCGGACTCGGGATTATGGGAATAGCCTTTCCTATTCAGATTTATCTTATTGATGCGTTCTCACTGCATGCAGCGAGGTATGAAGAGAATAGCCCCTTTCTCCTATTCAATTTGGGAGCCGAGCTCCTCGGGAATTCTTCGGGAGCCGTTTTCCCAAAAAAAAACGCGTTTCAAGCTCTCGGATATCTTCCTCGGCTCCTAATTACGTTCCAAGAATACGTACTAACTCTTCAATAGTGCAATGGCTGCTTTGACTGTGAGTCGGAGCTTGTTCGGTGCACTACTTCCACTACCGGCACCTAGAATGTACAAAGCTTTGGGACTCGGTTGGGGAAACTCGATATTAGGTTTTCTTGCGGTATGCATGATACCAGTGCCTTACGTACTATGGAAATTTGGCGGTAAAATTCGGAAAGAACACCCAATCGTGCTGTGATAGTCTCCAACACAGATAAATCTGGAAGAGCTTAATGAATGGCTTTTTGAGTATTAGATTGCTTGGCATCATGTATCAAAACAAGAGATTTGATAGACAACTGCAAAGTCCCAATAAGCTCAGTATGAGCGTCAATGTATCACTTTCACTGTCAACATATTTCCTTTTACTACCAACATGGTTCCTTCCACTGTCAACAGTCTTGTTCGTTATCATTATCCAAAAAGTTCCGGATTTTAAGACATCGGAGTTGGTCTGTAGATGGAAATATTCATGCTATAGCCTACCACAGAGTCCACACAAGGGGTTGTGGGTGGGCAGCGAAATTCATTTTGTTGGTGAGGGGTCATGAACTCGAAGATCATCTGTGTCAATTCAGCCGTCCTCAAGGTTGTCCGCTGGTGTCCGCTCTGGAAGTATTTATAGGCGGGAAAGGCGGCCGGTGGACGAGGGGTTAATTAGCAGGTTTCAGTGAATGGGTACTTCCTGTAGAAGTGGGTGTTTGCTTCATGACTGTAATGACTCTTTTCATTCACTCTCACATCTGGCTTCGGATCATTCACTCGGAAGAGATCTCGACCCTGTTCTTGTTGCACCTTTCTTTTCTCAAGTATATAATGAGCTCCCAGGATACAAGACTCAACACCAAGAATCACAAGCATAAATTCGGATGGATCACAGGAGCTTGTGGTCTTCGGGACTCGGCGGCACTGTATTTTGAAGATCCGGATCAAAATACGGCATCAGGGATCAGTAAAAACAGAAACTTAACTGAAATAATTCAGCCAGGAGCGTAGTCTGAAATATAGTAAAGCGGTTGAGAAACAACAACAGTACACAAATTGGCAATAACCGCAACTGCCTCATCCTAGCCTGCCTTTTGCTTCTTGGAATATCAGATATCAAAAAACTTAGCAAGATTATTACTCTATATTAACAGCGCGTATGCTCACGATCGACTTCCAAGCCACGTAGCTTCGGAGGCCATGATGATTTACTGGTCTTGTGGAAGAAGATTCTTGCAGGAGATGAGCTGCTTATTTATACGGCTTGGAGACAAGCCTATGATTCGACTCGAAGGCTCGATGAGCTCGAATCTTTTTGGTAAAGAGTTTTGAGAGTGAATCTAAAATTAGTGACTGTGTCTCCTAGAGTCGATTCAGACTACTTTCATCTCTCAACCCGAACTTTTGGATATATAAGCCCCGACCGCCACAACTCACGGATACCCAAACCCGCAAATTCAAGAAGTCAGTGTCAAAGCCAGCCAGTCAAGCTTCCAGGAGTCTTCTTGCTCCACATTCAGATATCCATCCCCGGCGTCTATATCTCTCGAAACTGCCAGTTCTTACAAATCCAGATGGATACTGAATCATTGCCATTATGCTTTTCTCCGGAAAGCAGATAGAATTAGCGGCAATGGTTTCCCCCTTGACAACAGCATTCCCAATTTAGTATATCTTCGCCAACGAGCTGGGGGATGGAGGCAAGTAAAAGGAAGAGCGTCAGAAAGGCCACGAGAGAAATAAATAGTTACCCGACTGTCTCTTTGGCTTTCCTTTACTAGATTTTCTAGAGCTTTGTTTGAAGAAGATTCCCAGGGAGGTTTGTCGGGATTTTATACCTCGTGAGGAACAGGAATTCTGCAGATTCGAGCCTGAGAATCTTGAAATTCACTTGAGCGAAGTCTTGGGAGAGTGAATGATGAAAAAAAAAAGAAGAAAAAAAGACTGTACTACTTCGTTCAAAGAAAGACTTGGGTTGTAGTATCTCGTCCTAATTCACTCTAAATTCTCAAAGAAGCAGAATATTAAGTATATAAGCCCTCCTCTCCTTCGCTATGGATCCCCAAAATAAGTGAAAAGATCCTGCTTGGATTTCAAGTACCCAAAGTTCCTAGATAAGAGGCCCAACTGAGTCTATCTACTCACCTATATCAGAGAATAGCAGTGGAGCTTCCACAACTTCACACCCCTAGGGAAAGAGCATAGTAAAATAACAATAGTTCCTTCTTTGACAATAAGAACACCCCCACACACTTCAAAAACAAATCCAAATCCCAAATGGCTGCTCTCTCCCACCATACTACCTTTCTCGAGATAATGCGTGAATCTCTCATGATCATCGCCCAGCAAACCTCAAGCCATGATCCGGTCCAACTCCCCAAAGAACATTGTCTAGAAGTGTCGTGGCGTTGCAAATAATCCCTTACTTCTTGCGCTTTGCAATGTTATATACTGCACGTCTCACAAGAAGGAGAGAAAGAAGAAGAGGCTGAAGATTCACCTCTTTCAAAAAGTTCACAGTCCCTAATTCTGTGAGTTACATAACCTTCAACGCACCGTTAAATAGAAAGACAAAGCGTATGAATCCACTACTAATCCTTCTCCTCATCTTCTACCGTTACCCTTGACGTAAGAGTGCAAGCCCGTCAACACATCGAAGCACGAAGAAGTGCGCCGGGTCTTGAAGAAGTCTTTTCTCACATACAACAGGACCTCACTCCCGTTATTTTTATCCGAGCTTCATATCAACAAGCCTGGCAAACATGACAACAAAAAGGAAAATAACAACAGAATCCATTGTAGTGAGAAATTTCCAAAGAAGGAAACCAAGTAAAAGTGCAAGGTTGGCCCAGACTATCAATGTGTTTGATTGCTGGACAAATTGACAGACAAATTGACAGACACATAACCAGACAATCCACCAACGAAGAACTTGGTTACAGGTTAAGAAAAAGAGAAGAAGCGGTCTATATATACCACTCGATACTAGTTCACAACTCGACACAGAACAGTGAAGGGTTAGAATCGAAAACGAGGCATTAAAAATTGTGATAATCACTACCAAATGCAAGTAGAAAGACGTGTTTCGAGGTAAAGGGAAAATTCACGTAGATAATCGGGCTATCGTGGTGAATTTTGATCGACGAAACGATGCTGTGAAGTGTACTTTCGAGGGTATAAATACGTATCAACCTCCTCTTACTTTACTTCTTCACAAAGAAAAGAATGCATGGAAGCAACTTGTCCAGGCAGAGAGGAGCTATCGCCATTTTGATGTCCCGGGTAGGAAAGTAATTTTTCCACGACGGGTAACAAATTCTCTCGTTAGATCTTGGAAGTTTGGGTAGTTGACAGCGAGAACAGGATTGACAACGACAACAAAATAACAAGATGAAAGGATTTTCATCACGAAAAGAACAGAGTCGCAAAAATATCAGAGCGAATGAGTCCGGGTGTAGGGACACCGATAAGAGTGACGTGCTGCCGGGATCAGGGAAGCAACCAGACCCGGGCTCGGGCCCGAGTGTAATCTCTTCACCCTTGAGATTCGTGCAGTTTGAAGTTCCACGAACGCAGGAGGTGAAGTATATATAGCAGTTTGACAGATAGTATCTGTGAAAGGAAAGGCTTGCTCGTCGAAAACAAGTGAACTTATAAGATAGACAAAGGATTCATAACAGAGTAGCGTTGTAGCAGTAAGGCTGGCATGGTGAACTTTTATTTCGAAACTATGATACGAACCGCAACTTCAAGTGGGATAGGTATAAATAACTACCACCCTCCTCCTAGCAAATCTGCAACCAGAAATCCCAGACGAAGAAATCGACAATGTGGACGTGAGACTCAGTAAAGGTCCGGGCTGAGAAGAAGTGTGTCCTCTCGCGCCGGGTACAATGTGCCCCTCATCAACCACCTGGAATTTCATTCAGGATTGCAGACAGAAGGATTGATATATTGACAGCGAGAGTAGGATTGACAACGGCAACAAGCAAGAGAAGAGAAGGGAAACGAAAGTCATACAAGGAATAGCTGTGCGTACAGGGTGCCACGACCAAAGTAATCGAAAGAGCATGTACCCCGGATCTACGTGACGTCACTTCGATGATCTTTCTTGTTCACTGGTGTCTTATTTATTGCCTGGATGGTTGCAAGATTAACGCGAATAGCGCTGTATATATAGTAATCCAACAGGAAAGAATTTGAAGGACACTTGCTAGCCGGGAACAAGTGAAATTTCGACATGGGATGAAGATTCACTTACAAGCCTCGCAAAGCCCACGCATCAAAAGGTGAACAGGCACGGGCAGAAGATTCACTTACCAGCATCGTCAAGCCCACGCATCAAAAAGTGAAGTGAACGGGACAGCGTGGGCAGATAGACAAAAAGAAACAAATATATAATTTATCTGTTACCTCACAACCCCACTACTATCATCCCCAACAATAGATTCAAACCCACCCTCCCTCCTCGGCGCCTCCTCAATCCCCATCTCCTTCATCTCCTCTATCTCCCCATCACCCTCACCCTCCACCTCACCCTGTTCCCTCCTCACCCTCCTCCTCTTCTTCTCCACCTTCTTCAACGCCTCCGCCGTCAACTCCTGCCTAAACATCTTCTCCCTAACATCATTCTTCCTCGTCTTATGATCCCCCACCGTGATCAGAATCCCCGCCGTAATATTAACCGTAATCGAACAACACAGAATAACAGTCGTCAACGCAAACGGCCTTCTATGATACGAAATGGCCCACGTGCACGTCCCGAGCGCGATCTGCAGCAAACTATGACAATCAAGCAAGACCACAATCGCAACCAGCAACCTTAGAGGAAACGCAAAATGCGTGTACGTCTCGTGTGGTTTGTAGAAACTATGACTGCGCGCAAACTTCTTCTGATGATGCGCGAGCCTCTTCTGCTGCTTCTCGCTGAGCACCGAGTACTGCTCGTCGTCGGCCTCCTCGGGCGGCACGGCGGGCAGGTCGTTCTTGTTGTTTAGTTTCGGGAGGGTCTTTTCGCGGCGGAGGCGCCAGGTTAGGTGGTGGTAGTGCGCGATGAAGCACATGTGGTAGGTGTCGACGGCGCGGAAGGGGGCGAGGCCGTCGCCCATGATGGCGAAGAGGGCGACGAGGACGTTGTCGATTACGTTGACGATGTAGTCTTTGCGGCTGCCGAGGGAGATCCAGCCTAGTGAGGGGGGTTAGTGGGGGTGAGGGGGTATGGGAGAGGGAGGGAAGGTACCGATTAGGAAGAGAACCCAAATTAGGCCGAAGAGGGTTATTAGGGTTGCGTAGAGGGTGACGAAGAATCCGAGGGCTGGAGATGGTAAGCTTGTGCCGTTAGATTTGTGTTGGAGGTTGACTTACGTTTTTTGATATACTGCCGAAATCCTCTCATACTGCGTTTAAACTTTGATCGCTTCGAATGAAGCATGTGTCTAACATGATCATTGAGCTCCAATTTCTCTTCCTCATTCCAACCAGCCAATGAGACACCATGGGGTAAGACGGCATAGTATCGGTCATTCACATTCGAAGTAATAGTATTGAGTGTTGCTCCCGTCATTGTCCGTTCAGGCCGTATCCGGGTAGTAGTTTTCGACGTCTCACCCCCATAATCACTACTCGACGACGACCCTTCCTCGATATCTGACGGAGGACGAGTTAAATTATAAGTAGGTCTTCGATTAAGAAGCCTCCCAAGATCAGGGACAAAAAGCGAATTCTGGACATTGGTGAGCGTTGATAGGGTGGCGACTTCGGGATCTGATCCGAGTTAGTTAATTCCTTGTCCCATTGATAGATAGGTTCGGCCAACATACCAACTAAATCCAGCAAATCGACAAGATTTGCATCATACTCATCCTGCCTCGCATCTGGCGGTGGATGACTCGAAGCAATATTCGTCCTCGCCCTCCTCAACGGCCGCCAATTGCTCATCCGCCCAGTACTCGGTACACTCGGTCTGTTCGCAGGCGGCTGCGAATCCTCAGGAACAGTATCAGGAATAGGCAATATATCATTTCGAACGGCGGCAGCTTCAGGAGAAGTGATCTCCTCGGACATGCGCGGCATGTACGGTTGCTGAGCATTCAGCCTCGTGTTCACGGGCGGCAAAGCCTGTCCACGCTGCGGCTCCGAGGCACTTCGATTCCTCCTCACGCTCCCACTGCGACCTTCCAGCGTCTGTGGTTGATCATTCTGCGGTGTCTCTGCAAGCTGGCTCGACACTGAGGTCCTTCGTATACGAATACTCGGTCGTCGTGTATAATCGGCCGTCTCGGACGACCACGGAAAGCCCCCATTTCTCTCCTGGGAGGCCTGAGATCGCTGTGATCTCTGAGAAAGCTGCGATCTCACGGACCCTGATCTCGCTCGCCCATTCCATGCTCCTTGAGAAGATTCGGGGACCTGAAGATGGTTGTCGGCCATGATGCCTCGCAGGAAGAAAAAGTCGCAGTGACACGCGAACTCGGAAAAATGTGGTTTGAGGTTTCAATGTTTATCTGATCAGGGAAGTTAGGGAATGGCGGAATTAAGGTTATGGGTCCTTTAGTACGTCATGGGGCTGCTTTAAGAGTGCTGGGTGCGCTGGTTGGCAGTCCGGCTTTTGGTTGTTGCTGACGGTGCAGATGGCAGATTACTGATGAGAAATCGGGAGATGTGGATGTGTCAGAGGGTAGATTTGCTTGTGAATAACGGAACACCAAACATTTCCGGAAATGAGATTAACGCGGAAAATCGTCTGGAGTTTATTATGGTTTTGTCTATTGTTAGAGGTTTCAATGCGATGCGGATTTGTTTCGCGATCAAGATTGAAAGATGGGATTGTTGAGTAGCGCTTCGCCTGTAGCTTTGGCCTGAAGTTCTCGACCAGTCGACCTCGCCCCTGTTGGTCGACTACGGGGGCTCGGGAGGGGTTACGATAGGCCTATTGAAAAACAGCGACGAGTGCCAAGACCCTGAAAATAATTAGTGGCGGCTGAAGTGTTGAGCTTCTGACTTGGTTTCGTACTCAGATCCGCAGTTACCGTTGAAGTGAACTGACAGAACTCACTCTCCTTCTATTATTTGTTGTTTGGTCCAAGATGGTTATTGTACTACCGAATCATATTCAACTACCGAGCTTCTTGATAGCCTTTTCAAACCTTTCGTAGTCTGCTCATGGGTCCGACCATGTAATCAAAAATGTCTCGTGAGCACTCTAGTCTTGGAAAGCACAATTGTTTTGTTTAAATGGCCATGGAGACGTCAGCCTCGGGCGTAAGACGACGTCAAAGTCAACATGATTCAGAAGTCTTGTGCACTTTCTTATATTAGGAAAGCCGGACTGAGTATGCAGCCAATGTAGTCTATCGGCTGTCCTATCCAAGTACCTATGCCGATATAACTCGACGAGTGGGCAATTGATGCCGGATAACGACCTCTGCTCCCTAGAATCGAACCTCCCCGGCATGCTCGAGTTCTTCATCAGCATTTGCGTTTGTTATCCTTTCCAGTCGCAGACTCAAAGCATATCCTCGTGTTTCTGCTGCTACTGACAAGGAGCAACAGCACTATGAAGCCACAGATGGATCCATTGAACTGTGAGGAGGTGAATTTCTGGATGGAGCAAGCTTCAAGAACTTGCATGCCGAGACTCGCGTATCTCGGAGCCGACTTGGCAAGGACGTCGATTTTGATGGCCAAACATATGGGAAGTGTTCCGCTACGACTTGAGACAACCTGTCACAGATCCAGTTCGCAACAGGAAAGGATATCACTGATCTGAATGCACTTGCACAACACACAGAAAGACGGCACAACATAATGAGGCAGTATAATATCCATTGATAAACTATCAACCCTCATCTCGCTTTTATTCGCTTCCATCAACCATCTAGTAGTTGTTCAAGCTATCATGTTGACCCTGAGCATTTCTATTCCAACTCATCAGCACATTTCCTCTCTATCAACAACACAGGTATACATACGGGTCATACTGGTCCTGTCCCCCATACTGCTGATCATACAACTGCTCAGCATTCTGCTTCGCCACACGCTTGGCCTCGAAGCTATCCCACGCATCCTCTCCCTTGGTCTCAGCGAGCTTGTCGACCTCGGCACCTGCGAAGCCGGCGATCATTTCCTTGGCGAAGGCGTGGGAGACGGGCTTTCCTGTTGGTTGCACGTTTCGTTAGTCACTGATACTTGATGGAGAGAGTAATGGAAGAAGAGAAGAGAAGAGAAAGACTTACCCTCCTTGCGCTGACGATCCTCGAAATACTTCATGGCGCCGAAAGCAGCGGCACCGCCGACGACCTCGTGAGTCAGAGAGCCGGTGTTGTCGCTCTGTTGTTGAACGTTGTCGTAAGACGATTGAGCGTCATCTGTACCATCATCGATCAGTATTGCTACCCCTCACTCTCTATCGGCAGACGACTCACCCCAGCCGAACATCTTGACAGATTTATTGATTGAGGAAAAGGTTTGGTTTGTGGTTTGGTAGTATTGATTGATTTGATTGAGGTGTTGAATGCAGAGTAGGATGAAGAAGGACAGCAGCAGATGAGGGAAGAGGGGTCCTTCTTATCCTCCCAACCTACCTACCTACCTACCCCTCCTTGCCGCCACGCCAGCTGTCTCACATCCAGCTCCATAATTCCCTTTCCTTCTGGCACCGTCCAACACCACTAACCTCCCCTCGCTAGACAAGCTCCAAACGCGTGCCGCCAGCTCTGGATGACGATTCGCCTCGCCTTCTCCCGAAAAAGAAAAAAAGGAATCCAACTGAATCAATGCGGGCGTGAAACATCAAACTTGCTTGCACGTCAAGAAGGCCAAAGAATCGACTGACTGGCGAGCAGCAATCGAGGCTGTGCTGTTATGCTCATGCTATGGGGGATCAACGCAGCTTTCGAAACAGGAAAGTAAATTAGGCGTCATGCTGTCTGGTGGGGTAATGTTCAGGTGTTCAGGGGTTGAAGGTGTTCGGCTATGTCCCGTAGCGGTAGTGGTCGAGACCCTGAAACTCACTCTACGTAGCTGGAGATGTGATGTGGTGGCTGTGAGCAAATGCATGAAAGTTTCAGAGTATATGACAGGTCATATATTGCCTAATATAGGTGCTGTTTGATGCTGTTTATCAATGTTTGTTTGAGTTGGGGGTACAGCATTTCTGTGCTTTGACCCCGCGGTTAGGTATGACGTAGCGCATGCAAGCTTTGCCAATTCTGCGAGTGAAGCTTGAGTTGAGCTCTAGGACATGGCGCCAAGGGTGAGATTTCGCTCACTTCAAGAATCGATTCTTTACAATGCAAGGTCAAGTCAGATAAAAAGTACGTACCGCAAGTTACGAGCGAAGTACAACTCTTGAATCTCTCCGGAGAGACTTTTGTTAAATTTTTATTGGTTCGCGAGTTGTTATCGGGTTTTTCTTCTGGCATTCCTGATTGAACAATCCAGTGGATTATGTCATACACAGCTCCTGGCCAAGACAGCGGAGCGGAGCGGATATTGCGGTGCGACTGAACTTCCACCAAGCTGGAAAAGGATAACGTCCCTTCCACTCTCCTTCTATCTTCGCATTTCGCACCTGCATAGCCCAATTATGTGCTTCAAAAAGCTTTACCCAGCGAATCAGGTTGCAAGTGTACCTGAATCCGAACTTATTAAGCAAACTTGCAGCCTCTCTCCCTTTGTCAGCCCGCTCCGTCTTCCACCCCTCACCTCAAGATCTTGAGTAGATCGAGATATATAAACCCAAGAACCAACCGCTCTCTGAACAAGATGTTCACCTCATCCCCTCCCCATCACCCCTCAACATGGCTGAGAAAGAAACAACGCTCGCCCTCCAACTAACTCGCCCCTCCCAAACCACACCACCAACACTCACCCTAATCACGCTCCCCATCCCCACCCCAAAAGAAGGACAAGTCCTCGTCCGCATCCACGCCTCCGCCATCCAACCTTCCGACATCCTAAACACTCAAGGCGCCTTCCCCTACACCACCTTCCCCCGGGTCCCCGGCCGCGACTTCGCCGGGACCATCTTCTCCTCTCCCTCCGATCCTTCTCTCATTAACCAAGAAATCTACGGCACCTCAGGAAACACGCTCTCATTTACCTCCGACGGCGCACACGCAGAATATATCCTCGTCCCCTCGACAGCCGTGGCTTCTAAGCCGACGAACCTAAGTTTCGCACAGGCTGCAACGATCGGAGTCCCGTTCACGACCGCTGCGCTCGCGGTCAAGAAAGGCGAGGTTAAGAGCGGAGAGCGGGTTCTGGTACTCGGTGCCAATGGAGCGGTGGGGAGTGCTGCTGTTCAGATCGCTGGGGCGAAAGGCGCGAAGGTGCTCAAGGGAGTAAGAGGTCCTAAGGGCGACGTCGACACGGGCGCTGACCCGGAATTATCTGCGTTGAAAGAGCCGGTGGATGTAGTGATCGATACGGTGGGGCAACCGAGCCTGACGGCCGCGGCGGCGAGGAAGTTGGGGAGAGCGGGGAGATTGGTGTTTATTGCTGCGCCGAGGAGTGGGGAGACGGTGTTGGGGATCGAGATGGTGGATTTTTATCGGCTGGAGAAGAGGGTGGAGGGGATTAATACGTTGCTTTATGGGATAGAAAGTTTTGCGGAGGAGTTGAGGAGCATGAGTGGGTTGTTTGAGGAGGGGAAGTTGGTGGTGGGGGAGGGTTGGACTGAGGTTCCGCTTAAGGAGGGGGTGGACGCTTATAATAGGGCGGGGAAGAAGGGGGGTGGGAAGGTTATTTTGGTTATGGATTGAGATAAAGATGTTGAACGAGAAAAATGTGATCACATGCAGAACAGGTATTGACAAGTTCATATCCACCGAGGACAGACCGAATATCATTAAGTGAGTGTCTGTCTAATCGACCATATCATACCATGCTGTATTTACTCTCTGCCATTATGCTTCCATTCCATGCTGCTGTAAAACGCCGAAATACAAGTCCAGGGGTATTCCCAATTTTTGTCTCAACAATCTTTACATATCTATCCCCAATTATGCGAGAATGAAAGAAGCTCCAAGAACAGTAAATACAGACGAGATACCAAGCACGAAGAGGGCCTTGATATCGAAGGCAGGTACGGTTCCAGTAGCAGCGCTCTTGCTCGTGTTTGACGTCGAGGCACCTGTACCAGTTCCTGAAGTAGATGTTGTCTTCGAGCCATCTGTAGTCGCAGTTCCAGTAGCACTGGTAGTCTTTGGACCACCACCACCTCCTAGGATGCCAGTGTTTGTCTCAGTGACCTGCGCACTGCTCGCCACACCGCTCACATTCGGGATAGTGGTAGCGCTAGCTTGGAACTCCACAATACTGCTTGTCGTAGAGTTGAAGTTTGTCTGAGCGAGCGCAATGAGGTTGTTCTGTAGATCATAGACGACGTAGGCGGATCGGAGGAATACATCGCCGAGGATATATGGCCCATCTGATTCCTCGCTGTCTCCGGGCATGATACCAAGTGCACACGTGCCTCCACTTCCACCGGTGCCTGGGTCGATGCCACCTGTCGAGAAGATCCCGGTGAGATCGAAAATCAGCTCGTTAGCTGGGACGGCGATAGTGAGACCGCTTGCGCCACCGAAGCCGAAGTTGAATGTCATGTCGGGATTGTTATCGCGGACTGAGCAATCAACGTAGGCATTTCCATCCTCGTCCTCTTCAGCACCAATCGCATTGTAGATATCTTCGACGAGACGGTTGGGGAGGTATGTGAGAGTAGTTCCGGAATCCAAGATGGCTGGTGTTTGGTAGCTTGAGATGGTAAAATTCGTAGTATTACCTGCGTTGGTAGTAATCCCAAAGCCAGTCATAGCGACAGAGAATTCGGCGTAGACTTGCGTACCATTCGAATACTCATCAGGAACGATGGGGACTTGGAGAAGCTTGCCATGGTACTTGTCCGCATCAAGACCGCCAAAGATAATGGAACCCGTGGATGCCTCGTAGTCATTCAAATACAAGCTGTATGACTTGGTGTTGATCAAGCCTTGTGACATCATTTGATCGATAATGCTGGGATAGATAAAGCCGTCACCATCGGTAGAGTCAGAGGCCTCGTTCTTGTCGTATCCAATACCCATCAATCCAGTTTGAAGAGTAACATTGTATGCCAGTCCCATCTCCAATGCCTTGATTGTAGAACCACCAATGGTGAAATCGTCCGTAACGTAGTCGCCCTGTGCACCACTGTTGTCTGCGTATGAAATGTCGAATCCGTTGGCATCGACGACCTTGAATGAAGAGGATTTGGAAGAATCGACTGTGAATCATTAGCAGTTATCATGAAATGGAGCAGAGAAGTTCTTACAAGTGCTGGCGCAACCACCAGTTCCATCTTCCTCTTGCAAGGCTGGGTCGGTACATAGATCGGCGGTACTAGACATCAACCAGACATCGCTGCTGCCGGTGTCGATGGCCAGAGTTTGAGTCTGGGGAGGAGTTCCAACGCTGACTTGGGCAATGTAGTCGCCACCAGTGAAGTTATTAGCCAGAGATTCGGTGATAGTGGCGCGGGTCGAAAGAGATCTCTTCTTGATATTCTTCACGCCTTGAGATTTGGCAATGCTCATGGTAAAGGTAGCAGAGGCGCAAGAGCCCAGAGCTGCGATCGCAAGGATCGAAGAGATCGAAGGGAGCTTCATGATTGTTGGAGTTGGTTGGAATCTCCTGTTCGAAGTAGAAGTTGATGTACCCCGCGTATGTTGTTTGTGGCTTCGGACTGATGCAGATTCTTGGTGAGACAACAAAAGCAAGAAGCTTCAACTATTGGAAAGAAGAAAGACACGAAGGTGACAAAGGTGAAGGGGAAAGGAAGTTTAAAGAGGCAACCGTCAAAAGATGGGAGTCATGACGGGCAGGCCAGGCCTCGGCGCGGTACTGACGTCTAAGGTCCATGGGATTTTCGCATCTGGCCTGGACGGGGATCGGACGGGGATGTCGCTCCAAGCGTGAGCTACTGCGAGTCTAACTGGACAAGCCACTTCTCCCATGCTGGACGGGACGGGAGCGATTGGTCTGAAGATGCGCCGTAATGCAGGAGAAGAACAAAGACCAATCATGCACAGATCGTCGGCGGTGATTGCGTGGCTGAAGGGGCGAAAATTGAGGGAGGCCAGATGTTGTTTGCTTCAAGCTTTTTACGTGAAGACGAGAAGAGATGGGAGATGATGTTGGGTGCTGCCTCACTCGCTTCGCCCAACAAGGTTTCGTACCAAGCAACAGTCATGCCAAGATCGACATGGGGAAGGCACGTGTGGCACAGTCCCAAAAACTGCCTGGAATACGATCGCCCTTGGCCCGATCCGGCAGCTGTTTGACAGATTTTTATTCCGAGCACATGGTTCTATTCATCCCCAAATTACATCAAAGAGATGATGGTTGGTTGGTGTGTTCTTGGCATCTAGTTTGAGCAGGAGGATATCAGGCAAGTGCCTAAAATATAAATCCTAGTTTTTCTTCTCTGCTCGGTATCCAATTTGAGCAATTACGGGAGTGGGTGTTTACCGTTATATCAATCTCCTTGCTCTTTCAGCTGTGGCTGTGCTCATGGCCTCGTTGGGATTACATACTCAATGCAAAGAGTTCGCCCCTTCATTGAAGGGCGTAATGACAGCTCCAACAGAAGTAATTTACCTTGTATTGCAACGGGTCGACTCGGCAGTTCCGTTGTGGAGGAAGAGTTGATGTTACAGTCAAAGATCCTCATTTAAGCTTGTTTCTAGCGAAATGAGAAGATCCAATTCCATGGAAGGAGAGCTGCGCGAGTCACGTGTTAAATCCTTCTCTGACAGCCTGCCCAGGTGCTTCAAAAGTGCACTAGCACCAAGTCCACATTGAGAGCTTCAAAATTTATGTCTCTTCCTACAGATCACTTGGTGGCTCTTTTTGCCAAAGCTCCGAACGTGAATGCTTGACCACGTGTTTTATCACACGTGATTGGAGATCCTCTCTGCTCCACCTGCAGTCACTGTGCCAGTCCAAGAAGGAGCTCTGCACATTGACCAACCGGTTGCTATCTGTGTGCTAGTTTAAACTACCTCCCGGACGAAGTTTCACCTGTCGACTATCACCGGAATTTGAGAGCATGCAGAGAGCCAGACAAATTGTCCGTCATAGAGTTGAGATTAGTTAATTGCTTGACAAGAACACCATCGCATGCCACAACTACTCCATCATTACTCTTCACCTCTTCATCTCGACTATTTGTTCCTATTAAACTCCTCAATAGCAGCCGTGGTCAAAACAACCGACTGCGGCGCATCATCCGGCTCCAAAATCAACTCCACAATCTATTTCAAATCATTAGCAAACATCCTCTTTTCAGAACAACTATCTCCACTCACTTGTGTATATTTCGCCTCGTTGAATTCTTCATCAGCCAGCACAGCATCCAACTCATCCGGAGTCTTGACCAGGAAATGCTTTGTTTTGAAACTGGGTCCAAAAGCTTGGAGCAAGGCACCATAATCCCAATTCGGGACATCGTTGTACGGGGCTTTCATCCCATGAATCAGACGCTCAACAGTGTACCCGCCGTTGTTAAGCAGGAAACTATGTCCATCAGCCTCTCCCAACCCACAAGAGAAATTCAACGCTCACATAGTAGCCCTAACTTCATGCCTCAACAAATCCGAAAACGCCTGCACAGTCAGCTGCAGACTGCCCTCCCCAGTAACCAGGATGCCCCGCTCGACACTCCCGTTCTCCTTCCCGGCCACGAAAGCACCGACGGCAGCAGCGGTTGCGAAGCCAATGCTGCCGAAGATCGTTTGGTTGAACATCTTGATGTTGTCACCGTGCTGGATACTGGAGGAGGGGATGCCGAAGGCGGACGTACCGGTTTCGGCGATCACGAGGTCGTTGGAGCGGAAGTAGGGCCCGAGGGTCTATGTATTGTGTTAGCCGAGACGGGATTGAGGGAGAGGAGGTGAGACGGACAGCCCAGAGGTAATCTTGCGTTAGGTGTGAAGGACGGGAAGAGGGTGCGGCGTATGGGGTCCAGGATAGGGTGTGGGATTTAGTGGATAGTGGTTCAGAGGAAAGATTCGAGAGGAGTGCTTCCAGGACCTAGAACAGTGAGCTAAGTTACTGAGTTTGGAACAGAAGACGTACGTATTTCATCTTAACATCATACCTCACCCCCGCAAATTTAACATAAAACCGCTGAAAATCAACAACAGCCTCCTCCTTAACCTGCTCGGTAAACTCTCCCCTAAATCCCTTTAGCGCCGTCCACCTCCTCTTCCTCCATATCAAAGCAGTACTCACGTATTAAAATCACTCTAAACACCCCTCACATTAGCACAATTTACCCACCTCTCATCAATAGCAGCGAAGAAAACATACAGGATAATTCCCAACCCACAAAACACAATCCGCGCCCTCGACCGCCTTCTTAATCTCAGGCAACGACCCGGACCCTCCATACACGCCTCCAAACGTCTTCAAATTCTCCGTTATGCCGCCTTTCCCCATCGAGGTGGCGAAGTAGACGAATCCTGTTTTCTTGATCAGGGCTTCGGTTTCGGGGATCACGTTGTGGCGGATGGCTCCTGGCGGTTGTCTGTTAGCAACGGGGTGAGTGAGAAAGGGGGAGGGGAGGGGAAAAGGTACCGCCGTCAACGATTATGATGGGGGATGAAGCTGCGTCGAGTTTGGCGCGGATTAGGGAGACGACGTGAGTTTCGAGGTCGGGGATGTTGGGTGGGAGGGCGGTGGTGAGGGGGAAGGAGAGGTTGATGGATGGGGTTGATTGGAGGGCGACTTCGGTTGGGATGCCGATGTATCTCATTCTCATAAGTCTCGAGCTTGAGTTGGAGGAGAGGTGCTTACACTGGTTGAGAGTAGAGAAGCATTGCTAGACTCGTCGTTAATGAAAATTCTAGGGCAGAGGAGAGGAACTTACCATTAAGCACCTTATCAATCTCACTCGCCGCCGTCTTCGCATCATGCAACACCACACTCGCACAAGTAATATGCCTCGCCATCTCATGATACACACTACCACCTCATCAACATCCATCCATCCATCCTCACCTTAACCCCTCCCCTCCCAAAAAAAAACAACAAAGAAAATAAAAAACAAACTCACTCAAACTTCCCATCCCCAACCTCCCCCAGCGAATGATGCATAATATTCCTCCCATGCTGCGCCGCCTCGGTCGGATACCCCACGATATGCACCACGGGCACGAACTCGCAGTACGCGCCCGCGATGCCGCACATATTGGACAGCTCGCCTGGGCCGAAGGTCGTGACCACGGCGCCGATGCCGTTTATTCGCGCGTAGCCGTCTGCTGCGTAGCCTGTGGGGATGAGTGAGTGTGTGTGTGAGTGAGGGAAAGGGAGAGGGAGAGGTACCGGCGTTTAGTTCGTTGGGGTTCCCGCGCCAGGTGAGGCCTGCTTTGGGGACTAGGTCGAGGAGAGCGAGTTCGTAGTCTGTTGAAGGCTTAGTTTGATGTGCTGGGAGGCAGGAAGAATGGAGGTGGATTTACCTCCTGGTACTCCGAAGACTGATTTGACTCCGAGCTGCTTGAGGCGCTCGAAGATGTAGGATCCTACTGTTATCTCAGACATTTTGAAAGGATGTTATGTCTTGCCTCTGAATTGAAGAATGAAGTGAAACTTAAAAGACAACGGAAAAAAATTTGTAGAGGAAAGCTCTGTTTTATATTCCCTTGCAGCTTTTCATATTTCCGGAGGAGGCAATCAGCGGTTCCATGCCCAAAGCTGCATACTATCCAACCTCTGTCGGTCCCTTCCATGCTATGCCACTTTGTTTCTCGATCGTCGTCATCGTCCCCCTAAACACCCACTAGCACGCAGTCTCTGATCCAAATATCCGGTCAAAATAACTTTATTCGGATGACATGTGCAAGGGGAGGATAAGTCATCAACGTGTACATGCTCGTTTCTGATGCATGTTGATGATTAATTCATCAGTCGCGTCGTCGATTGGATACCTGTAGATGAGGCTGCATTGCGCCGACAAAGCTTCGAGTTGACAAGCTTCGGTGGCATGCATGTTATACGGTAGCTGCAGAAGTGGCGCTAATGCGGGGTTCTTGGCAGGGAGCCGAGTTTGTGATCTGATGCCTGCAGAACGAGCTATTGGCCAATTCGTTCATCGGCTTTGAGATTCGTGATTACAGGATGTGGGATGGGATAAGAATGAACGGTACTCGCTAGGTTTGTCGAGGGGTAAATGGATCTGGTGATGACAAAGACAGGCTTAGTCACGCAAGCAGCAGTGATACAAGAGAATATCATGCAGTGCAACCTGATGTTTCATATTATTGCCATGGGCGATTACATATTGGAATTCGGAAACTCTATTATCGCATTGCCAGGAAGGAATCTGACATGAATTCAAGGATAACCGACAAAGCGCTCCACACATACGTCCCACAGTCCTTCGGAGGGCTATGCGGACTGATGTGACTGCGGGGCCTAGGGAATATAATGGTTGGCCGAGATAGCAATGTAGAATTTGGGCACCCATGGATGGACACACAGAAAGGGAAAGCTTCTACCAGACCTGAGACAGAGGTCAGAAACATGAAGTCCTTGAGGTGTGTGACTATCTGAGGACGGAGAATTAATCTCGGCTAGAGGAGTTCATCTCCGCCTGTCTTTTTCTAGGTATAATTAATCGTTTGTCAATTCTATAGCTGCAATGTTGTGAATATGAAATTCTTTGCAGTGGGCAAAGCTGGCGTTGGAAGATTCAGGGGCTTTAGCGAGCTCCTACCTACCAAGGTAGGTAGGTAGCCTGGCCGTTTAGGCGAATTAATGTTCCTGATTCCAGTTCACTCGAGTCGACAACAGAACATGAACAACCCTCTCTGCTATGCCTATAACAATGGCAGCACGAGGAAAGTTCTACGAAAGATCTCACGTGATTAGATCAAGGCAAAAAGTTAGGGCCATTCTCGAAAACATCTCTGATTCGCGGGCGCCGTCCCAGCTATCCTCGATTACCGACTTCCCCGGCTTATCAGAACGGCGAACTTTACACACTTCTTCAAGCTACAAATCGAAGTGGCAGCTTTACAACCATGTCAAGAGCCCAGCGTCATGTATTCTCCCAAGGTCACCGAAGGCACAGTCGATTTCGATATTCCGGCAGCGGGAAAGCCCTGCAAAACTTGGTACAAAATTATCGGGGACCTCTCTTGCGGGATCACCCCACTCATGATAATCCATGGCGGACCAGGTCTCACGCATCACTATCTTCTTCCTCTGACAGATCTTAACGAGAAGTTTGGAATTCCCCTCATATTTTATGATCGTGAGTACTTCTGAGATTCCGACTTGCTCGTATTATATCATACTCATCACAAGAGCCACAGAACTAGGAAATTGCCTCTCCACGCACCTCCCAGAGAAGATGGGCGACGAGTCTTTCTGGACAGAGTCCCTCTTCCACGCCGAGCTTACAAACCTCATCTCAAAGCTCTCTTTGCATAGCTACGATGTCCTCGGCCATTCTTGGGGTGGAATGATGGCATCAACATTTGCTGGGAGCCAGCCAAAGGGCCTTCGGAAATTAATTTTGTCAAACACAACCGCAACAGGAGATGCTTGGGACGAGGCATATGCTGAATATAGGCGGAAAATGCCTCAAGATATCCAAGAGACGATGAAAAAGCATGAAGATGATGGAACAACCCACTCTGTTGAATACAAGGAAATGATGGATGTTTTTAATGAGAAGCATTTTTGTAAGAAGCTGCCGTTTCCAGATTTTCAGACGAGTCTCGAGTGGAAAGCTAAGGATATGACTGTTTCTTTGACGATGTGAGTAGCTGCCCCCCGATCGTGTCTTGCTCAACTTATCAACTTTCTCCTAGGCATGGTCCTAATAAGTGGGTTGTGACTGGAAGCATGGTTTCTTGGACTGCCGTCCCGGTCATCAAAAATATACTTGTTCCGACACTGGTAATCAATGGCATAGACGAAGGTGCAAGTGATGAGGCAATTGCTCCATTTGTGGAGGGTATTCACGACGTAAAATGGGTCAAGCTTCACAATTCGACTCACATGCCACACTGGGAAGAAAAGGACAATTACTTGCAGATTGTCGGACAATGGTTACAAACTAGATAAAGAAAATCAAACTTTTCCAGCCAGCTGCTTTTTCTCCGCCAGCCAAGCCGTTGCAATCTGTTCATGAGTACAAAATTCCACCTGATCTCCAAATCCCTGCAGCCATTGGATAACACGCTCAGACATGCCAATGATGTGTGCCATCCCACTGGTGTCGGGATGCATCAGAATGGGGAATATGAAATCAAGAGACTCGGTTCCTTCCTTGCCGTTGTCCCAGAGCCACATGAACTTGTCTTTCCACATTTGTTCGACGACACGAGTTGATACGTAGCCCATGCTATTTGCCAGATGTGGGAGGTACTGTAGTGGCATCATGTCTTCGTTGTACCAGCCGCAAGGTATCTCCACGAGTGGGTGCAAACCATCGGGATAAGATTGAGATGCAATTGAAGTCGGCTTCAACCACGAGGAGGCCGGTTGGGAGAAATCTATCCTCTTGATCGGCGGGTCGCTAGGCGTGAAATACGGCTGCGAGTCGTGGTGCATGAGTGAAGTATCGTAAAGAAACTCGTGCTGGCGCAAAAGCTTGATGGTGGTTTCTCGGATCGTATACATTGGCGCGCGATATCCACGAGGTTTCTTTCCCACGAGCTTGGTAGCGACTTCAATGCATTTCTTGAGAACGTCTGTCTCTTGCTCTTCTGTCATCTGATAAATCCCTTCGTGTGAGTATCCATGAAGCCCAACTTCGGCGCCGGAATCGACAACTGCACGAGCGGATTCTGGAAAGGTCTCAATTGTGTGGCCAGGGATGAACCAAGTGACTTTGTCGGCAATGCCATACTTTTTCAGAATCGAAAGAAGGCGTATTGCGCCTACTTGACCAGCGAAGATTCCGGAGCTGTAATCAGCCATGTTGTTATCTGGATGGCAACCAGTTCCAAGCCAGTGTGACACTGCGTCGAAATCAAACGAGAGGGCGACCTTCACTTTGCGGCGACGAGTAGACGGCATGCTTTGAGGAATCGTTATTTGGGACTCAGCAGAGGAATCAGTCTGGCCAATGACCTGGTACTCGCAATCTGTGGGCATTCCTCCATTCACTGGCGCCATATCTTGTGGACAGGAGCTCATGACGATTATTAAATCCGTTTCGGCTCGGAACAACACATACTGTCCCTTCTCGCTGGTGGGCACTTTGATGTCTAATTGTCCACGGTGATCGATCGCAACGTTCATAAAGAGATTCAATGGATCTGGAACCCAGTCATCCGCGATTTTGAAATCAGGAAACCCATCTTTCAAAGCCTGAGAATGTCTGTCAGTAGTGCTCGACAATGATTCACTGATTCCAGCTTTTCAGGAGATACAAGAAATCTTGAGTTTCTGAAGCTCACCTTATGCATGTTGTCCGTGCAATTATCATGGCAACCATCATATCCTTGCATGCGGTATCTTTCGGCATCACAAGCTGACCATATTATATCATGAACACCTTTAGTCGTATCCTCGGTCAAAGTCAAGATGGGCTTCCTTCGTGTGCTGTATAGCTTGTCGCCTTTGGCGATTGACACTTTCAAGAGGATGGTCCTTGTGTGGACCATGGAGAGAAAGTCATGAGGGTCGCTTGGGTTGAAAGCCCAAAAGTCCACAACTTGCTTGCCATGAGTGTTAGAAACTTTGATGTCTTGCCCCTTCTTAACGGCAAAAGCAACAGCCTTCCGTGCTGGTATGATGGTCATGTTGAAGACTTGTGGATTCTGGATTGGAATTTGAGAGACTATTCTTTTCTTGATACTCAGCCAATCAGCTGAATAGGTAAGTCAAATGGACGCTGGTGTGAAAAAACTGAAGAATTGAAGAAGAGTTGAGGTCATGTCAGCCCGTCCCACCTTTGGCGTATTGTGCCATATGCACCCCGTAACCCCATAATTCGGTTACCGGGAGCGGCGACGAGCATTGGCGGCGGTCTATAGAAATAACATTTGATAGGACGAAATACTAGCAGATAAGATAAGGGAATCCTAGTGACGGCGAACTTCGCCGTTCAGTCTGGATCGTCGTCCGCCGATGGGAGGGGTACAATATTTGGTTGTTGAAAAGGTGAATATTTGCTCATTATTGCTCACCCCCACTTCTCGCAAATGAGAGCCAATCGCGGCCACAAAGGCAACTTGCTTACTCAGACTTCTATAGACTACAATTGTCCCTACTAGGCTGGTAGCATAACACAGCTCCTCTGCTCACGAGTTGCATGAAAGTATTCGTTAGCAAATTCACATCGTGGCTTGGAGACTGGACAAATGATAAATAGTCGTACAATACATGGTATTTCTCATAGGCTATAGCTGTAGAACGTCTACTCGGATAAGTGACGAATGAAGCAAAGTCTCCCTTTGCAGCCTGGTACTGAAGGTAGAAGCCCTTATTGTGAAACCCTGTCTCCAGACACTCGTAGGTCTTGTTCTTTGAGTAGTGACATCGCAGGACTATCGGGGCCGGTTCCATGGATAACAGCAGACAATCCCTTCCAAAATACGGCATCCAACCTCATCGTAGCAAGCCTGGCTAGTGGCCATGCCCTTGCCTGAGCTCGTAAGGTGTTTCTCCATTTGCCAAGGAGAGCCTTATTTTGATGTGCAATCCCTGTCGTTGGTGATTGTGCGAAGCTGAGCAAAATGAGACTTGATATATAACATAATTGATATCTCGCGTCTGTGGAAGATCATTGTGAGGTTAGCGAAAGTCCACAAGCTGAAGAGCTAACCGTCATTGATATGCGCAATCTCTCAACTGTTCTAACATTGTAATAAAGACACCAAGCCACAACTCTCTGGAAAATGTGGGGTCGATCTTACATTGAGGCCAGAAGTTCGCAAAATGTCTTGGTTTCAGTGAACTGATAATCTCGGTGCCTAACTTGGAGCAAATGTATGTGTTTTCAAAGATCGTTGAAACTAGTTCTCTAGTTCCTTCGTCTGGTGATATGGTCTGGTATGACAAATGGCGCAGGAGAGCTCGGTATATGAGTATTTCAAGAGTCAAGTGAGATAATCGCAAAGCAGCGCATTGTTCAAGGTCATCGTCGTCCAAGGTTGACAACTTCGCAGACAGAACCGGAAGAGTCTGCCTCCAAGTCTCGATTCGTGCTCGTAATGACTGAGCGCGAGCTAAAATTGCGTCCAAAGACGGTGACCCACGTGCTGCTTTCAATGTACTTTGTAGATTCAGTTAGTAAGCTACTTGCTACTAAGGTCTAATTTTTCGGTACTCACAAAAGTCGACTCAGTACTTCGGCAGCAATTGTCGATAAGCTGCATAGAGCAATGAGAATGGGAATCTGCAAGTTGACGTATTCATTGGTTTCCTCATCCAGTTGCTCATTCAAGTCGAAGTCATCCTTAGTAAGCTCCGAAACAGCCCAATTGTCATCGTTCAAATGTGATGGACGTCCAAGTAAGAGGGCATGCCAGGTGTGTTGAACATAAGTCAACCACCACAACCTCTTCCTCAATCGCATCTCATTAGCAGGTAGACGCCAGGCGGAAGGGTCCAAATTGACTCCTAGGCTCTCAGCAAGAGACAAAGCTGAGCAAGACAAGGCCCACGTGCTAGGTGGCTCTGCCACGGCGAAGTTCCGGGGAGGCATTTGGAGCAGAAGAAGACACAGTTGCAAAGACGAGAGATGTGAAGTGCGAGTGCAGCGAAGATAACTCCGATGCGCGATAGACCAGAGCTCCGTTGTGGACAACTGCAAGTATCCCTTCGAAACGCTCAGTTCGTCGTCCAAGAAAATGAAAGGCGCAGCCAAAGCGAATACAGCAGCTTGTATGCCGATGGGAAGTCCAACGCAACAGTAGTCTTCAAGATTTTTGAAGTCATTGACAGACAACACAGGAAATCTTGGATGAACAAATCGAACATATCTGTAGATATTAGTACCAACTAGCCAGACCTCCAAAGTCACTTACAAATTCAGTAGACGCGCACCGAGATCAACTGGCACGAGGCTTTTGAGGAGTCCAAGGTCCTCCAGCTCAGTCTTGCATCCTGAAAACATCGCCTCTGCAGTCTCCAAATCATCCTGACAGATGTTCTCGTCTGTCATCACAAACTGGATAGGGATATAGCCGACGGGAAGGGGTAGTCCTCCAAGGGTGCTGTTTTCAGCTGGCGGCTGTAGCTTCTCATCCCCCATGATATTTCGAAAATCCAGTCTAAACATTGGATACGTATCATTAATGTTGTACCGATGATAGCGGAGAAGGAACGGGTCTGACTCCCCAGATAGACCTATTACCTGATTCGAATAGCCTCTCCTGGAATCGATGGAGAACTCGTGCGGCCAGTCGAAGGCATGATTCGATTCTCTTCTGTCCCAGAGCCCCTGGATGAATCGATCCAAGTCATGTTCATCTCCAGAAACGTCTGGATTAGGGTCGCCGTTCATCCGTTCCATTGAGCTGTTTGTATATGAAGGAGATATATCGTCGATCGGAGGCACAGACTCGAGAGTGTATGCACCATTCCCGCCATTGTGTTGCTCGACTTGACGCACAATTTGGCCTTCTAACCCGGATTCCGTTACCCGATTGGTCGATGGTGGCTGATTTTGGTCAAATCCGCCAAGAGAGAAGTCCATGGAGGACCATTCAATTGCTAGAATATTAGATGGCGAGCCCAGATCATAGGTGTGTACACCATTCTGCCAAGTCGATGGAATTTGTGTAGTTGTAATAGAGTTGTCAAGGTCCGGACTAGACATTTGCGCTCCTTGACCATTGTCAAGCCTATGCTGCTGGGGTTTGGGAGCTCCACCCTGAACGCATGTCGGCCGCTCTTTTCTCAGAGGCTGCAAAACAAAAGTGCATGAGCGATTCAGTCTTTTGCACAGCTCACATGCCAAGTCGCCGTCTAGGATCTTACACTGTGTCTTCCTCGAGCGGCAAGAGTCACAGGGCCTTTGCTTCTTGGAACGGTATTTGCGACCGCCACTTCGTGCTTGTGTAGATCTATCAGCCATGAGAAGTATCTCTAAAGGGTGGGCTAGTCGGCCGGAGAAGGTAATAATATCCTTGATTTAGCAGAATACGGTATGCAGGAGGTAGAATTGAGGTGCTCGCGGCTGTTAATCGTCAATGAGGGTCGCAACAAAATTTGTAAGCAGGATTATCCCACTTTTAGTCTTCTCCCAGGCACCAATTCGCTTTGTTTCAGGGGTCCTTACTTTCGATCTGGGATTTTCTATAAAAATAGAGGAACAATAGAGGAAGTATCAGCGCTAACATCAGCTACTGTTTCATGGGTAAGTAAGATCTTAATTTGGGTGAAGTACCTCTGTCACATGGGTAAATAGTCACGTGTTTGGCATTACTTCCACATTTACTGTATCTGGTGCTTCTTGCCCACTCATCCTCTTTTCAATTTCAGATTTGATAAAGGAGTTCCACTGTATATATGCACAAAATCTCAGATTTTTCTGTGACGACCTCAGAACAGCACATGTGGATTCTACATTGCTCCCACTTTCATATGAAACTTGGACTTGCAATAGCTTCGAACTGAACAAGATGTCTCTTATTTATTCACGGGTGGATAATCAATCTCGTCTAAGTACCAGCTCGTGTCTCCGGCCTCTCTATCAGCAACAGTCCACCCATCGCCCAACCAACTTAGCTTTCCGTCTTCTCCTTTTTCATCGTCATTTTCGTAGCCATATTGGAAGTCCTCCCACCTCGGATGCTCTAGTGTCTTTCTCGCATGCAAGCTACTTCCCGGCCACAGTCCTACAACTTTATGATTCGTTTCTCCTGCTTTGTACCAGCTCGTACAGCCCTCGATATGTACTGTTCCAGGGAAGTATGCATCCATGTATTTCTCCCACTCATCCAATGACTCCTGGGTTGCAACCATACTCTTGATGTGTTCACGGGCAATTTTCTGCACCGCTTTGACAACGTACCCGATAATGCTCGCAAAAATGATGAGGAGAGAACCACCGCCAGTTGCCGGATTGGGCCCGCCAATGGTAAAGAAATTTGGAAAGTTTGGAATGGCGAGTGAGAGGTAGGCACTAGAGTACTCCTTCCACTGGTCTGAGAGAAGAATCCCATTGCGACCAGTGACCTCGAAACGGGGATTGAACGAAGTATCGAAGCCAGTCGCACAGACAATGCCGTCAACGCGCTGAGTTTTCCCGTCTGCTGTTGAGATCGACTACAAGATTATTAGCAGCAACACCAACATTATGACATTCGTAAGTCTTACATCTTTCATAATTTTCAAAATTGGTGAATTTGTAAAATGCACATTTTCCTCTACCAGCGCCTCTAGAAAGCCTGGCCCTGGAGTAAGTCTCCTGCACCCTGGACGAAATTCGGGCTTCAGTTGCTTGTAGATTTCAGGTTTCTTAGCTAACTTTAGCTTCATGTTCTCGATGACCCGCTGCTGTCCATCGATGGCTGCGGGCGTGCCAGGAAATAGACAAGAGTGGTCAAGGTTGATAAAGCGTTCAATCTCCTTGCGATATTTCCGATAATATTCTGAATCTTCGGAGAATCGTTTCAACTCTTCTGGGGAGTACGAGTCTATTGGCTTGTCAGTTCATTTGGCCGCACTCATCGCGGCGTTATTACAGTTTCCTGAATCTTTATCTCCTGCGATGGCTTGCTGTGTGGCAATTCCACCAAATGGCTCACTGATCCAAGTTCGACCACGTGTAAAGTGGAATACATCCTTGCACTTCTTTTGAAGATGAGGAAGAATCTGGATAGCAGACAATCCAGCTCCAATTAGAGCCACGGTTTTGTTTGAGTAGTCCCTGGCACGCGTAAGCACTTATCCTCCGGGTGTGTATTAGCTGTTGCACTTACCAAGAGTCATCCCAGTTTGCAGAATGCATGAGCTTTCCTTCGAAGTCATTAAGGCCCGGAATGCTCGGCCACTTCCAGTTGTTCAAACATCCTGTCGCATTGACCACGATATCGAAAGATCTGGTTTCAATCTCCCCACCCTTCCGGACTTTAACAGCCCATTCCCCTTTCTCCTCATTCCACTTCATTCCAAGCACCGTTGTCTCAAAACTCACTTTCTCTCTCACTTCATACTTCTTCGCTACGCCCCTCACATACTCCAAGATTTCTGCGCCACCAGAGAAGAATTTCGACCATTGTGTGTTCGGCTCAAACGTATATTGATACACATGGCTCGGAATATCGCATGCTACACCTGGATAACGATTCTCAAACCACGTTCCTCCAACATCGATGTTCTTTTCATAGATTTGTATAGCTGCACTAGGAACATAATGTCTGAGACGTATATAGAGACCGATGCCGGAAACATCTGCGCCGATGATAGCGATACGGAGAGAGCGCGGAGTATCAAGAGCGCGGTTTGTGAGGCGATAAGCTAGTTTCTCTTCGTAGCTACCCATGATGCTGATCAGATGGCGATATAAATGCAATAAGAGATTAAAGACTCATTGACGTATAAAAGATCCCATGAGTCGTCGCCCGGTTGCGATGGTTCCAGCAAGAAATATTAATTGGGGCTATCAGTTTACCGTTCGCCGAAGTTTGGCCAGACCTCACCAGATTCTTATCCGCCGACTTGAATCGATCACCTGAGGGATTTCAAGTTGATTTCCACGACGATAGCCTACTATTGGGAATAGGAATCTTATCATAGATCATTTTACTTTGAAAGCGTTGCCACGCCTTTTCCGTGTATCATACATTCAAGAAGAGGTTGATCGACCTTTGAAAAGAATCATATAGAACTACACTTAGTGATTTGGAGGTCGAGTATTGAGCGAAGCAATTTTCATTTGTTACCGTGTCGTTATATCCAAGAGAGCATAAACGCAGAACAAATAAAGCATCCAATAGATTGACATGTGTATCAAAAATCTGCTTTCATTTCGTGTCATCCTATAAATGCTCCTAATCTTCATGTTTCGTCTTCTTTGATCCCACCCATCCTTTGAGGGTTTCCCGGAAACCAACACTTGTATCCACATATGTGGCTTCATATGCATCAATGACAGGGCGTTCCTAAATCAAAGTTATCAGCATAGACTTTTCTCTGTGCGAAGAGTGGAGTACTGACCCAAACCAAATCCAGCTCGGAGGCTTTCACAGTCTTGGTTCTCTTCACAATCTTCCATCCGAAATATGCGACAAGCACGAAGAAAACCATTGTGTAATACGAAAAGAATGTTCCAACATCCCACCCTGCAGCACAGGTTAGTCTGAGCAAATCAATAGGAGCGGCAAACTTACATCCTCCGGGCAAGAAAGTTGTGTAGCCGTAGCATGTCACTGTGAATGTCATAGCGCACATTCTGAACCACCCGCAAAATGGCTGTGCCCATCCTTTGTAAGGGAGAGTGTTCCTGTCGAAACCTTGCGCTTTCATACCACGGTAGAAGAAGAGGTATATTACACACATACACAAGTAGTCGATTACTTGAGATGCTTGAGTAAGATTTGCAAGCCTGTGTGTATCACTTAGTCTTTGATAACAGGAGAAATGGGAGGGGAAGACGTACCATGTGATGACCGTTGCCGTACCACTTCGAATCTGAAGGAAACTCAAGAACGGGAAGATCATGACAACACAGAAACAATAGATGGGTATTCCGTTCTTTGTGCACTTTCGCAAGAACTTTGGTGCATGGCCATCGAGAGCCAAAGCATAGAGAGTTCGAGATGAACAGTAGCTAAAATGCCATGTTAGCTTGATTCCTGCTCCATTGGGTGATATATATACACGAAAGAATTGCCAGCTGAAAACATGCTCGTGATAAGTAGTGCATTGGTGAGATGAGGCAGGACCCCAATCCCAAGATTCTGCATGGCAATCACATATGGAGATGCTGCGGCCGATCCACTTGCACCATTCACCGAGGGACAATCTCCAATTCCCCCATAAGGAGCTCCAGTAAGTATACAGTTGATTGTTATGTCGTTGTACTAAAGGTTTTATCAGTCAACTATGTTAGGCATTTCCAACTTGTGTGAATAGACTTTACCGGAATCACGATACCAACGGCGATTGCTGATCCAAGGAAGAAGAATCCAAAGCGCCAATACAGTGAGTTATACGCAGTCTTAAGGGTCTTGCGTGGGAATGATGCTGCCATCGGCATTAGTCACCTATACCGCAAATCGAATAAGGGAGCTGGACTCTATACCTTCACCGGCTACCATCGCCACATATTCAGGTCCTGTGACAACAAATGCAGCTTCCCAAAGACCCGCTAGAAAACCCTCAGAGCGACCCAAAGAACCAGTAGTAACATACTCAGCAAAGGCACCCTATCGACAAATCGTCAGTCTCTTCTTCTGCCAAGTTAGGTTGGGTTTCGTACAGGAGTCTTCCAATACCTGAAGCCATAGGCATCATGCTCTGGATTTCCGCCAACCATTGTGATGAAAGTGAAACAAAACACAATACCAATGAGGAGGACCTGTGCATGAAATGAGCTACTTGATGAGTTGATTTTGGACTTGGTGAGACTTATTTCCGGTAGACCTAAGTTTCTCCAATTACTATGGTGCTTCAGGACTCTTATTCAAAGACACTTACAACCAAAACTCTGTCTCTCCGTAATATTTCACCGAGAAGATGTTGATCAACCTAAAGATATCAGTTGCGCTTTCACATTGAGATTGCATCAAAATCTTACGCATAAATGGCGATGCAGCCAGCACAGACAGCGGCAACGGGGATGTCGTCTCTCCAAAAGGTCAGGACAAGATTGATGGCACTGTACTAGACGTCAGAAAGTTAAAATGGGTCGGTTGTCATCAGATAAAGAGAAATCGCAACGCAGCAAAATTAACCACACGGGAAATGCAATAGCAACCAACCTAATTTCAAAAGGTATGGACACTGCTTCTATCATTCTGTCAGTACTCATGCTCTACTTTGGCGACCTTCCGCTCTTGCCGTATAAGAAGAAATTCCAGCCGAGCATAAAGCCAAAAGACTCATCGACCCATTTGCTACCCAGTCGAACGAAGCCACCAGAGACTGGCATGAAAATGCTCATCTAAGTCGGATTAGCAGGAGTTTGTCTTTGCACCGGGAACAATGTACTTCAGCCATGCAATTATTTACAGTTCCCAAACAAAAACAATAAATGATAAATCCGATCAACAGAGACCCAGGGCCACCTTCGATCAAGCCCCAGCCAATCGATACAAACAATGCTGTTCCAACTGACCCTCCAATGGCCATCATCTGGATTTGACGGCCAGAAAGTCTACGTTTGAGATCATCAACATTTTCTGAGACTACCAATGTCTCACCCATATCGTCTTCAGCTGCGGTATAAAACGGCGTTGCATTCTTTTCGGAGGAGCTGCCCTCATGGTTGCTGTGAATGTCTGCCATGACAAAGTAAGTCTTACAAAGAGAACTTAGAGAAAAGTGAAAAAAAAAGAAAACCTAGCAACACATCCGTGCCAGCTCCTCACCCTTATGATTGATCTTCAATTAGCTCTTCTCCTCAATTGCTCGATAGCTAAAGATCCAAGCTGACGGTAAGGGAGAATCTAGATGCTTTGGGGCACGGGCGATAAGCGAGACCACCAACGCCCATGTTCACCACATCCAGTCACGGGCGATAACAATAGGAGAAGTACTGATGCTCTATGGCCGTGACGGCCGTTGCCCACCAGACACGGGCGATAGAAATTAGGCATCTAGCGAGATCGCATGATTCCCCTAAGAAACACCTGACATTGCCATGTCCACTTTCGACGAATACCGACGGAGACCAGCCATAAGACAGGAAGAAAAGCAGCAGGTTCACCTCAAATTGGCCAAGCCGAGATAAGATTCCATCGTCTTCATAAGCTTTGCCTCACATTGAGTTATCACTGTCATATCAAACCCCAGCCTGCATTCAGATACGCTGTAACGGAAAATGACTTCTACCGAAAGCCGGATTGCCATTGTTGGTGCAGGAGCCTTTGGGCTCTCAACTGCCCTCCATCTTGCAAAAACAGGTTCGAGCCCCTTGAAAGGAGATGTAGAATCTCGCTAATCAATCCCATAGGCTATCGCAATGTTACAGTGTTCGATTACCAACCCTACGACATCAATGCGTATAACTCCGACGAAGGGTCAGTAATACTCCACTCACGTGAATTGATGTCTGGCTAACCGTAATGTAAACAGATGTGATTCCGCCTCATCAGATGTCAATAAGATCTACCGCTGTTCCTATGGTCATGAGGTAGAGTACCAAGATCTTGCCTTCTCGGGGCGACCAGTTTGGCTGGAATGGAACGAAATGATATCTTCAACATCGCCTGAAGACTTGCCACAAGGTCTTACTCCAGACACAAAGCTATTCGTCGATTGTGGGCTGTTGAGGTTCTCCATGGAGTCAGAACTAAGCCAATATGACAAGGATTGCTTGGAAGAGTTAGAAAAAGCGGGACTACGACATTGGCAGCACATCGTGGTAAGTCATCTCAACCAATCAAGAACAAAAGTGAAATAGGATTTTTAGTAACGAGAATACAGGGAGATGAGCGAGACATGAAACGACTAAAAGAAAGAATAGCCGAACATTCGGACGAAAAATGGGATACAAGGCTTAGTCTTGCTCGTTCTTTCCAAGAAGGAAAGTTAGCTTCATTCCTCGACATCTCCGCTGGGCTTACATATGCAGACAAGGTCTGTTTCCAATTCCATACAGCAGTGACAAAATAAAGCTAAACATGAGCATGTAGGCTTGTATCTGGGTGCGCTACCTCTGTGAAAAAGCTGGGGTCAAGTTCGTGCTCGGACAGAAAGAGGGCAAGCTCGAAAATCTTATCATTAATGGAGCAGGATATTCGAAGAAAATCAAGGGGCTGGAGACTGCGGACGGGAAGGAACATTTTGCTGATGTCACAATCGTTGCTTGTGGTGGATGGACACCAAGTGTGGTTCAAGATGTCAATGGCATCCTCCAAACGACAGCAGGATCTGTGATTACTATTCAGCTGCCAAAAGAACGTCAGGATCTATGGGACAAGGTAAAGCACTTATCTAAAAATTGAATGGCTACATTCAAATCATCGGCTCTGGCTGACTTAATATCTCAACATAGTACTCCCCAGACAACTTTGCTGTTTGGTCATACGGTGTGACAACACAACATGGCCCAGAGTATGGAGGTAAGCGAGAGATCACTGTAAACACCATCAGCAAGCTAATGGAATACAACAGGATTCTATGGATTTCCGAGAACTCCTGAAGGAAAGATCAAAATTGGGTGTGAGTAGACTTTTCACATACGAAGATTTTCCCAAACTAACCCATTGTCTAGACCGCGGCCGGAAATGGACCAACTACCAATTAAATCCAAAGACCAACACGTTTGTAGCCCACTTCAGCGAACTAGTTCTCGTGGCTAACAGTAGCAAAGGCGTTTATCAGTGCCTCGAACCAAATACACAGAGGAGAAAGCTGTAAATCTGCCAAAGAAGGCCATATCAAATCTCAAAGAGCTTGTTGGAGATATGTTCCCTGACCTGAAGGTAGGCTAGAGTGCAAATGTCTTCATTTGTGATAGTTAATTCATGGATGTCACAGGAAGTTGGTATCACTGATACTAGAATGTGCTGGTACACCGATTCCTTGGACAACTCCTTTGTGATCGACTACGTCCCAGGATACAACAAAACCTTGTTCGTCGCTTCTGGTGGATCAGGACATGGCTTCAAATTTCTACCCGTACTCGGACAAGTAAGTCGACATCATCTAGGCCCCAATGCGAACATGACAATATTGATATGAGCAGCACGTCGTCAACCAACTGGAAGGGAAAACCGATGTATTCACACCGATCTGGAAATGGCGTTTTCCCACTCCCGGCTCGGATCCGAACGGCTTGATTGAAGGAGAACATTCTGGACGAGACTTGGGAGAGCTTGAGATGGCTGATAAGAAAGACTGGCAGTGGAAATGAGCGGAAAATCTAATAATAATCCACAGCCAAAAGTGCTTTGCACATATGGTGTACGATAGCAATCGAGTCAATCTGTTTATAGATGAGGTGAACATTGTGGTCTACCCGTGAAAAGTATTTATATACAATTTTGGTTCAGATGCTCCTCGGCATTGAAGTCCAATTGCAAAACAGGGAAGCTTGCCTGAATGACAATACAGACCGCCTGATACTGACAGGTTTTCGAGGTGAAATGTCGCAAACATGAAGTTAAAAACTGCTGAAAGAACTTTTAACGCAGAATGGTTATACAGAAAACTTGTACATGGGTGCTTTCACATCATTGTAAACTCCGAGTCTCTTCTAGTCGCACTCTAACTTTCCAAAGGGAAGTCGCGGGATAGGTAGCAGCTTAGTCATGGAAGCTAGAGCCGACGCGTCTCGACGCGTCCCATTTCAATCCTTTGTTTTTCTCCACGCATTTCCATCTGGAACCTGAACCGAGTTTGATCCAGACCTGAGACTTGTCGGACCGGCCCGAAGGTCGCGGGCGTCTGCATAGAAAGGCATATCCAGAAGTCAAGCATCCGTTTGCCGAGGAAGCTTGCCCTCTCTCGACGCCATGGGCATCCCTCAGTGAATAGTCGCATCGATGTCCGTCCTCGACACCATTTACGATACTGACTTGTTGTGAGGCTCTGGCAGAAATTGGGTGAAGGCGAGGTGATGGATATAGCAGCCTTTGCTGCACAGCATTTCGAGCAGCATCAGCGACCACTACGAATTGCCATTGACGAGGCTATTTGGCGGGGCAAATTCTTTCTGAAAGAGGAGGATGTGGTATCAATCCGCCGACGTATGTTCTGCCAGACCTCAACATACCTCAACACAGTCTCTCGACCAGCATAGTTAATTTCTCGTGGCAGACCAACCAGCTGCCCGGCCGAATGAGAAGAATTTCCTTTGGCGAATCGTTCAGTTACTACGTCTCAATTGCCAACTCGTTTTCGTCACCGACGGCCCTCAAAGACCTACAAAGCGCGGGAAGAGCACACACGGCTACAATGATCACGGCTTGGAAGACCTGAAGGAGTTGATCCAAGAGCTTGGCTGCCCGTGGCATCGAGCACCAGGCGAGGCGGAAGCGGAATGTGTTCAACTACAGAGGCATGGCCATGTGGATGTTGTCTGGACCGAAGACTCGGATGCTCTCATGTTCGGTGCACACACTCTATTTAGATTCGAATACAAGGAAACAGAGAAGGGAGAGCAGAAGATCAAAAAGAAGGACAATTATAAGGTCGAAGTCTACCGGACACACGACATCCTCCAGAAATATTCCACTTTCACACGGGAGGGATTGGTTCTTTTTGCTGTCCTTGTGGGTGCTGATTACGACAAACAAGGTCTTTTCAATGTTGGTCCAGAGCTGGCTATACAAATCATGGCGGATGGCCTAGGGGAAAGTTTATGCCGAGCGTCGGACAATGGAACATTACCTGCCTGGCGTGGAAAGTTGGAAGAGTCGCTTCGACGAGCAGGTAGCAAAGTCAATGTTCCTGCAGGATTTCCTACTCCAGCTGTAGTCAAGAATTACTATCGGCCAATTGTGAGTAGTGAGGAAGCATTACGCACCCTTCAACACACTTGGTGGAAGTCTACCTTCAATGATGACACCTTGCGACCCATTCTCGGTGGCAAGCTTCCCTTCTACGCTCAACCGTCCTCGACAAGCTGACCCTAAACAGACAAATACAACCTGTGGATTGAAGAGTACATCGAACTCATTGCCCCAATACTGCTTGTCAGATCGTTGGCGCAGACGTCTCCTGGACAAGAAGCAAGCAATAAATGCTACCGCATTGAGCGGACTGGTAAAAGTGCCGCTAAAAACGGTCCTGGTCAATCAAAAATCAGGTACACCCTATCTGCAGTTATGTCTTTGGATATCAACGCCGCATACGAAGACGAATATCATCGGAAGCCGGAGAACAGGCGCAAGGTCTTACGACCAGATCAAAGACCTCTCTGCGATGCGGTCCTTGACTGTATACTTAGGCATGCTGTTCCGGATGTCATGGAAAATGTCCTTGCGGCTGGTTCTCGGAAAGTGACACCCAGAAAGTCTGAATCCAAGAAGAGATCGTTGCCCAGTGAAGACGCAACCAAGTCTGCAAGCAAGAAACCGGTCAAGAAGACAAAGACGAAATCTTCGATGCAAGTGGAAGATTCAGACAACCAATTGAACAAGATCCCCAAGTCGAATGGAAAGGCTACAGCAAAGATTCCTAGTCAGCCCTCTGAAGAAATACAATCATCGATCCGTCGAGAAACTCCAAGACAGACACCCAGAACACTAGGACTTCCAGGATCAGACGTCTCGAAGAATGCCAAAGTTGCTTCAAAGTCTGTAATCATAGACTTGATATCAGATGACGAGGATGAAGTTGAGCAGCCGATCAAAGTGGACAAATCGATCTACGAGACGAAATCGGAGGATGTCAATGCCCAACCTGAAAGGCAGCCGGAGAAGCAACCTCTGGATCCGACATCACCAAATTCTCTCCGCCTAGCACGTCTACGACATTTCGAATCCAAGAAGTCTACCGCTGCCGAGCCTCCTTTGAGCCATGTATCCCTAAAGCAGTCACCAAGTGGTTTTGTGAGATTTTCCTTTGACAGTGATGATGATGATTGATGTTTGAAAATGGATCAGATGAGAAGCTCATGGCGGATTGAGGCACCCAAATTGGGCACTCAAACGCGACTCTCGATGCACTTCTCGCTCGGAAGAGATGGCATGTCTGTGAAGCTTTGGAATGGAGTATCCACAGTATACCTAGGTATTGCTAAGTTTTGGTCGAGGTGGCCAACAGGTTGCAGGCCATTAGCAAGCTACACGACATGTTCGCTCTAACGTAGGGTTGAGGCTGACTGTCGAGTGTCACCTCGTGTACAGAACTGTGGCTGGTGGGGTGTTTATATGATAATAATTCCAAAGACCTTGCTCAAACAATGATAACATCGAAGAACAAGAGCATTTCTACGTTCGGTGTATAAATTGCCAATCTATAATTCGCAATTCATGCAGGAGCTCATTATCGGTCCTATGTATACGTAACTCGTCCTGTGCCTTTCTGTACGAAATCTTTTAAAATCAAAACAATGATTCATCTCCCAACTCCAGTCCCGTTGACGGTAGAACGTCCCTGCTTCGGCCGCATCATCCACGTCGCTTTGAAAGGGTATTTCTCCTCAAGTTCTATCCAGTCAGAGTCTGGCTCTGATTCAAGTCTCCTAGTCCAGTACTCATCAACTGCTACGAATCCCATTTGCCGGTAGACATGACCACCCGTACTATCCGCAGCTTCAACGAACATCTCGTAGTCCAAACTATCAGCCTTTTCAATGCCCCACTTTAGCATAAGAGAAGCTGCACCTCGACCCCTATGCTGGGGCAGGGTGCCCATCATATTGAGCCCTGTGCAGATTGTGAGAATCAAACCTGTAGTCCTAATAAGTACAGCTACTCACAAATATGAGGAAATGAGCATCGACTAGCCTGACGCTCCAGTCGAGAATTCGTGATATACGTGCAGTATTCCCGAAGACGCCCGCCATCCGGGAGCCACGCAACCTCCACATTCGGTGCTCCATTCGGAAACGGATTCCGGGTGTATATCTGCCATCTCGACACACTTTAACTCCGTTAGAAATACACCTTCTTGAGTAATTTTAAATCTCACAGACCTAACGATCTCACCAGTATTCGTATCGACAACTTTTACCCACTTCTCGAACGGATTGGCTTTCCACCTGCTCAACGCTCGTTCAGCTTCGTCATACTTACCTTGTGTGTAGATCGCGGGGTCCTGGGATGAGATGCCGGGAAGTAGGGCGGAGACGAAGGGGTGTAAGGGATCTGAGTAAGCGGCGAACATGATTGATAGGTAGTCGTGGATTTCGTTGAATGTACCTTCTGATACTTGGAAACGCATGTTGAAGATCAACTGACCCTTTTCTGGCCTCTTGTGGTGATTTTCAAGAGAGGTAATGAGGTTCAGTTGTATATGGGAATTGGGGCTGTAGATTTTTGAGCGAGAGGAAGATTAGTAACTTGTCAGCGGTAGCTTTACAGGGGTGTCAACTTGCGTATCACGTGAAATGGCTAGAGATATTATGTCAAGACTGATATTTACCTTTGTTATCCTTCAAGTCAATGGTCAAGATTGACGTAATCGTATCAAGTCCTTTCAGCTGAGATTACCATCCCATCAAATGGAACCTGCAGTAGATTTGCATTTCATAGCACAGTATGAGAAGTTGTCCCCAAAAGAATGACTTCCAGATTGTGAAGTTGAACGCTTCAGTAAGGCAAGTTCACCTTTCATTCAGCAACCAGCACTCACTGATCAATTTCAATCTGAAGGATCACCTCTGAGCTTCTTCCCTCGCTTTCATCTTCCTCGGTTGTGTAACTGGTGATAAGTTTCCTCCAATTTACAACCTCATCAAACAAACCATAACAATGTCGCAAATCATGGAGCCGATCCCTCTGCGCACTTTGATCACTCTCCTCCACTACGAGCTAATGGTCTCTGATCCTCGATATGAAGGAACAGCGCTGTTTCAAACAAGTTTCGCCGATCCAGCAGTGATCGCGCGCATTCAAAAGCAGTTTGTCAGTGACGCTGAAAAGCACCCAGAGTCGATCGAGTATGTATCGCCAGCTCTTCAAATTGCAACTGACCTGACAGTCTATCCAGGAAGATGGTATTTCATCAATTCAACGAACACAAGTCCTCCTCCAAGGAACCTATCCCTTTAACCACCTGTGAAATTCACCCGCATGCCAACGAAATGGTGAAGCGCCTCACACCCATCGAAGTTGAACAGATCTATCTGGAGAGTAGAAACCATGATGGTTGTTTCAAAGCTATCGGATTGTTCCAATTCTTCTTCGAACTTTGCCCTGCTGGGCAGATGATCTCAATTCAGGTTGGAAACGAGGTATGTTCGACCAGCCAAATCGGGCCTCTTCTTTCCAGAACACAGTGTAGAGCAGGACCGAACAAGACGCGCTGACATCTACTCATGATAGGCGCCTCTCATTGTCAACCCAAAAGATCGCGCTTGCACGGAGTTCGCAATCGGTGGTCCGAAACTCATTACCCTTGCTTCTACTATGATACCCGGACAAGTAAAGACATACCATACCGGTGCAAGAGAGAACGAAGACCATGCCGTCGTTGTTTTCAATGTTAAAGGCCCCGCTGAGACACAAGTGGTTGTTGATATGACCCGCTCACAATACGGAATTGCAGGGCGGGGCACATTCGGAGAGCGCTACTTTCTTGGCAATATCGAAGAGTGGCTCACGTCCATGGACAAGGTTTGCAATAACACAACTACACTGTTGACGAGATCTACCAATTTCCCTAGGACGAAAAGCGAGAACGAGAACAGGATTGAGGCTTGTGCGAAGAAGGTTTGGGAGCGCTGGCAAAACAGGGTGAAGGAACAATGGTGTGCTTATTGTGGCAAGCCTGGAGTCGAGTTGAAGAAATGCAATGGATGCAAAGCAAAGAAGATCTGCTATTGCTGCGGAGATCATCAGAAGTCAGATTGGAAGTTGCACAAGATGACTTGCGAGCGCAAGAAGTAGCCAGCATCGACTACAAGAGAAGACTTGATTGAGCTTGTCGCGGAGTTTGCATTGTAACAGTAGAACTTCAATCGATGTTGCTAAGCATCATCTTCTGCACATATCCCGTCCTATTCCCCATTGATTGAGATTTGCTGTACTGCACCTTTGCTTCGAGATGATCTGGGTCACGTGAACCATGGGACGTTTTAAGCGAGATAAAAAAGGGGAGTCTGGAGACGGGCGAGCGAGGCGTGCAATTTCTCGGAATTATTCTACTACTTCGTCAACAACTACACATCCTTAGTAAACATAACATCACAGACTCTCCAGATCCACCGCCATCTTATGAGGATTTTTCGTTCCAAACTAAGATTCGCTTCAAGCCACATCCAACAGTTCTGCACCTAGATGCTTAGCAACTCCTATTATATCTTGTACAGGACACGGCAAACTAGCCAATGTGGATACATCGAATTCCTTTTATAATTGGGGGCGCAGTACTACAATTAGCAGTGTTTTAGAAGTACTTAATTGTCATTGAAACGTGAGCGGGTGTAGGGTAAAGGAGGGGCATCTCAGGCATGAGACTTCGCAATGATTTCTACTCATAATCCTAGAGGAATCAAGTATTCTTTCCTTCACTCTAGGATCTAGATTTATCTTAATGACATAACTCAATCACATATCGGCACTATTTTTGCGCTATTCGCTACCGGTATTCTTGAACCCTTAATATTTCACCGCAATCAGCGCAGCCAGCGCGTTGAGCGCATCGAGTGCCGTCAGTGGTGCATCCATGGCCGAAAGTAGAATAGTAGGAGGGGACACGACGAAGGTGCCGCTATTGCAGTACAGTCTTTTTTCATCTTTTTTTACCAAAACTTTTTCCTACCAAACCAACGGCATGTGACGTGATGAACAATGCATTGTTAGCATATAAAGACTAGGTATTTCAAATCATGAATAAACAAAGCGTAAAACAAAGACATTGTTAGGCTCTCAAAGCTATCAAAAGTATCCAAGTAATCTTTGACAAGATTTCGGGTGATATGGACGGAGTACCCCTCTAGTTGAGGAGGGTGAGCAGATAGCAGCTGGGTAAGGCTAGAGAGTTACAGAGATTGGGGTCGCCTAGAATCAGAGAGAGAAGTCGTACATTCCGCTAATCTATGCTTTACACCATTCTTTTACCACGCTTCGAAAGCAGTGCGCCCAGCTGCTCGCTCGCTTGTTCTTCAACTCAGCAACACCTTGCACCCATCGGCACTCGCAACGACGATGGTGAGAGTCTGTTTCTCTTGTCCACTCTGCACCTTCGGCTCATCTGGCCCCAGTCTTAAATTTGGAAATGTCTGCAAAATCCTCACAATCCCATACGAAGCTTCCGTGAGCGCGAAGTCCTTGCCAAGGCAAAGTCTCGGCCCACCATGGAAAGGCATAAATCCAAATCCGATGTTCTTGAGTTGTGGGCCTTCCCATCTCTCGGGTCGAAATTCGTTGGCGTCTTCCCCGTAGATGTCTTTCGAGCGATGCATGTGGTATGGAGAGAAACCGATACCAAACCCTTTGCGGATTAGCACGGGAGATTGGCCGTCTGGACCGCCGCCTCGAGGGATATACGTCGTTTTCGTGGCTTCGCGGACGTTCACTGGGATTTGGGTGTAGAGTCTGTTGGCTGCAGAAGAATGATGAGTGCGAGATTTAATTATCGTGGAACAGCGCTTACTCTCATTCAGGACACACTTGAGGTACGGCATTTTAGCAATCTGCGCTCGCGTTACATTCTGCCCGTTAGTGGCTATGGAATGTATCTCTTGTTGAAGACGCTCGAGAGATGTTGGATGGCGGACTAAGAGGTAGCTGAAGCAGGTGTTAGTATTTCACGAATCCGAAGGTGGGAGAGGGTATGGTTGCGGTGTGTAGGTCAAACTTACAAAGTCCATGACATTAGACAAGCAGTCGTATCTCTGCCAGCAATCAATACGTTCATGAGCTGGTCACGTACAAGAATGGGATCTCGAAGCTCTTTGTAGAGATCCAGGATAAATGGATGTCGGTCGGCAGCTTCCTCCTCGCCGTTCTCCTCCTGGTCTTTCAGAGCATGGTTGACGTAGTATGTGGCATATTTCTTCACTTCTGCGCAAGCCTGCTTGAATTTCGAAGGGTTGTAGAGCCAACAAAAGTTTGCGAGGCGCAATCGCATAGCACCGATAAGTGCACAGTAGTCAAAGTTCTCTTCAAACACTTCGTGATCTTTGGGAGTAAGTCCAGCAAATGGTTCCCCGAAGATGAGTGAAGTCGTAGTAGCAAGAGTAAATCTGAAGAATTCGGGTTGTAGATCAATGACACCAGTCTGAGATGAAAGTGCAGCGAGCAAGCTGTTGATAGGCGTCTCAAAGACTTTCACATCTTGATACTGGATGCGCACGAATTGGCGGCGTAGCAATTCTCGGGAGTGCTTCCACTAAAGCAGCAATGATCAGTTGAAGAAGGTCAGGTTAGATGTCCAATATCGGGCGTTTGCTGGTAAGTCGCTATTGGGAAAATATAGCTTGAGAGAGAATTCTCACGAAAGCATAGATGAAATGAAACTTACTTGATGGCCATCTTGCGTAAAGATGCCCTCTCCAATCATAGGATAAAGACCTTCGCGTCGAGAACCCAGTCCCCAATCTGCAAGACATCAGGTTGAGTTAGGACAATACGAAGATCATCATATGTGATCGACAACCAATGGTTACTCCATGAGAGACAACTCACCTTCGAAGTTGGTTGACAGAATGGCCTCGAGATTTTGAGGATCTAAGGTGAAATATCCGACCCTGCCCAGCAGTTTGACTTCGAAGGTCTGGCCTACTTGCGTCTCCTCGAAGTATTCGGATTGGAAGGCTAAGAGATTTCCCGCAACAAGAGCATCGTATTGTCTCTTGAAAGCATCGAGTGCCAAAGGCCATTTGTAAGGAAGCCGTCTTTTAAGCGGCATGCAGCCATGTTTCTCACCGAAGAGCCTATCGGCCTAAACAAAACCCATCAATTGAGATCGAGTTTCAGAGTCAAAGGCGAACAAACATCATAATCTTTTCGTCTTTGGATATATATATAAGTCGCGTACAAGAGAAAGATCGTGCCCACAGCCAGACGAAGCGTCAGGCCCGGCCCCGAGGTGGAGATAGCGTCTATCATTGCGGGACGCGTAAAGCTAGAAAGACGAAATCGTGAAAGGGGCAGTAGCAAAGCAACAATGGAAGTGCAACAAGAACGTGAATGCAATCTAATTCAGCTGCATAGGATTGGCGTGAATGAAGGATAACGAAGATTTAAGAAGCGTATATTCTCATTATTTAATTGCGACGGGTGATGCGGCGGTGAAGGGAGGCTCTATGGCTGAGATACCCAAATAGATCTAGGCACTTATGCGGGCGCTAACTACCCTGTGATATGTTATGTTTCGGCAGCTACCCGAGCTACCAACCACATTAAACCAATATCAGCAACACAATCCTTGCTGAAGCCGTATCGGGATGCTGCAGCTTTTCTACTCGGTCCTGTTTCACAAGCTGTGATCGGGCGCTTCGTTCGGGTTCTGATACCTTATTGGGGTAATACTACGGCATCAGGTGGCTGTCCAGTTTTCTTGTGCAACCCTCCCGAAAATCCCACATCTTGGGTATGCATACCAATGGTTTGCTTGGTGCCGTTTGCCACCGAGGACCAAGCAATGACGCCTTGATGAGTTCCCGGGCCGAAGCCTATCGGCGCAGGGATACGTTGCGCATAGGGAATGGCAGATCCTAGACTTGTTTCCTCGCAATTCCCATCACCAAAGTCCGGCAACACTACAATGAATGCAACTCTCACTTCCTCTCGTCTAAGGTGATGGATCCACTTTCGATTCTCGCGGGAACTACTGGGCTGCTGGATGTTTCTTTTCGGGTGATTTCATACCTGAAAGACCTCGAGGAATCGGCAGGGAAAGTTGAGGACGAGATCGCAGCCTTATCCCAAGAAATCAGTGCTTTAATCACCGTCAACGATGCCATTGAAGCACTGTGGCTTGCTAATCATGATACTGCTCCAGGATCTCCCTTCCAAGATACGACTGATGTCGAGGATTTGTGGAAGAGGCTGGCTGGCCTCTTGCGCGATTGTCGAGACACTGCGCAGAAGTTGGAAGCACTGCTAAAAGAGGTAATGGGTAAAAAGGGTCCCAAGGTGTCTGGGAAATGGGATGGTATTAGAAAGCAACTGCGCAAGGACTCAAAAGAGAAGGAGTGGACAGACGTTCGTCATCGTCTTTCGAGCTATCAGGCTGGATTGCAAATGCTGCTGAGCGCTCTCAGTGTGTAAGCTTGATAATTCGTCTTTGCGGCTACCAAGGAACTGACATTTGCAGTGTCTACACTCGTAACTCTTCGTCATCCACACAACATGTTGCTGGCAGTCTAGACAGGATACAAAGACAAAGCTCAACACTTCAATATCAAATGGAGTTTCTTCGCCATAAATTAAATGCCCTCAACTCCTCTGATAGCGACAAAGTAGGTGTTCATGGGTGGAGCATGGGATCATCGCGTTTCTGACGTACAAATCAGCTTCGCAACTCCATCAATTCTGCTCAGGCTGTAGCATCACTGCTATCACTCAACCAATGCTTCGATATACCTCAGACTGTTAGCAGCATATTTACGGGTCGAGACCTCCTGTTGAAAGAACTTAAACACATGCTCGATGTTGCCACACCGCAGCATCAGAGCCATTCTCAAAAACGGTTCGTAATTTATGGCCTTGGCGGGTCGGGCAAGACCCAATTCTGCTGCAAGTTTGCTCAGGACAACAGAGAATAGTGAGTTGTGATGGACTCACCATGCACCACTTACTAACCTAGACAGTTTTTGGGGAGTATTTTGGATCGATGGCAGTTCCTATGAGAATGCAAGACACACATTCTCCAAAATTGCGACTATGGGAGGAGCGGATCCGAATGAGAATGCAGCGAAGAGCTGGCTTTCCTCCCAACAACAACCCTGGCTTCTACTCATCGATAATGCGGATGATCCAGACATAGACGTCACCCGCTATTTTCCCGGTGGCGAGCGAGGTGTTATACTGATGACGACTCGCAATCCTTCAAATAAAGTGCATGGTACTGTCGGGTCGCGTTTCTGGCATTTTGAGAAACTGGAAACGGACGAGGCCAGCGATCTACTTCTGAAAGCCGCCGATCTACCCGGTCCGTGGGAACTGCAAACAAGGACTTCAGCGGCGCGCATAGCGGACGCCTTGGGTTACTTGCCTCTTGCTCTTATACATGCGGGTAAAGCTATCATGGATGGTCTATGCTCGCTGGCTAATTACCTGGACTTTTATGGGCGAACGTGGAAGCGCATTCGCCGAGCTCGAAGCATGTCTGGCTATGTTGGAGACGAAAACGCTAACATGAACGTGTATTCGACCTGGGAGATTGTGTATCTTGGCCTTGAGGCGAAGAAAACAGAGACTTCTAAAGATGGTGTCGAATTACTGAAAACTTTCTCTTTCTTCTATTGGGAAGATATCGGGGTCGACATACTCATCGCTGCTGCTAAGAATGGGAGGCGCGAGCAGGAGACGACGAAACCGAACGAAGATAAGACAAAGACGCCAAGTCCACAGCAAGTCAGCAAGAAACCATGGTCACTATATTTTCGTGAAATCATTATCGACTGGGTCGAGAATCTCCAAAAAGTGAGACCTATACTGCCGGATGTCCTTCGCGATGACGACCAGACGTCTTTTGATGAGGACAGGCTGCGAACAGCTCTGACCTTCCTTGTTCAGATGGGCATGCTCACTTACCACAGCGATTCAGATACTTATTGGATGCATCCTCTGGTGCATACTTGGGTTCGGGAAAGACCACAGACAAGCACTGGCGAGCAAGCCATTTGGTGTCAAGCGGCTGCGACGACGTTGACATCTTGTATCTTCTTCAAACCGCCCCTTGAATATGCCACTTCAGACGAGAGACTGAAAATCTCTATCTTTCCTCATATTGAAAATTTACGAAGAGCTCAGAACACTATTCGCGAACGAATACAGGAGAATCAGAAGACCCGCAGACGATCGTGGCTAAGTTCTTGGATAGCTCCCCCAGTGATCTCGAGTGGAATGCAGCCTCTTGAATGGGTTAAATACAGTCTTGTCTATATGCAGGCTGGTAAGTGGGACGAAGCTGAAAAGCTTCAGCTTCCGGTAAAAGAGCTGGCCTGCCAAAGACTGGGACTGGACCATCCGAGGAGCATTGACATCATACAGCTCCTGTCTGTCACATACGGACTTCAAGCACGCAACAATAAGGCGGCAATCCTTCTGAGACAAGCTCTGGACGCTTGCCAAAGGCTCTATGGTCATGACCACCCGAGAACTCTGAAGATGACAGACATTCTCGGAGCAACATGCCTCTTGCAGAGTCGGCTCAGCGAGTCAAGAACGCTTCATGAGCACGCTGTGAAAGGGATGACCGAAGTCTTAGGTGCAGAGCATGAAGATACTCTGATTGCCGTGGATAATCTTGGTAAAGTCATGTCCAGATACTTCTTTTGGGACAAAGCTAGGGATCTTCATCTAAGGGCATTTCACGGAATGAGAAAGACACTGGGTAGTACCCACTTGCATACTCTCCAGGCTATGGAACATGTGGCTCTGTCACACATGTATCTTGGCGACCTTGATCTGGCACAAGAATTTGCCCAAGAGGTCCTCGAAAAAAGAGAGAAGAAAGTTGGCAAGGAGCATCCATACACACTGATGGCCAAGTTGACCGTTGCAAGGGTCAAGAGCGCGCAAAATGAGACTGAAGAAGCTGAAAGAATTATACGCACCAACCTCCCCGTTGGAGAGAGAAACCTTGGAGATAACCACCTAGGAATACTTCTGGCTCGTGTCTTTCTATCTGAAGTCCTATTTCGACAACAAAAATATAGCGAAGCAGAGCAGATCCTCCTCAGTGTGGTACAGCGGCACCGCTATGAAGGTTCCCGCCGAGAGGACGGAGAACATGTCGATCGAATCCAGGCGTTATGGTTCTTACTAAAATGCTACCAAGCTCAAAACAAGATCGAAGATGCCATCAAGATTGGTGACGAGCTCTATGAATCGGTTCATACCATCGGTGGGGAGGGATTTGGCCGCGGGCACGTGTTTGCCAAGCTCCTGGACCAGAAGCGCGAAGAGTTGCAGGCCCTGAAGTCTGGGTCCGATCCAGCGCCGGTCCCGTACGATCCCATCTCTCCAAACAGTCAGAGTGCGGAAACCATTCGATCCAGCTCTCCAGTTCCAGTAACGAAGAGTCTCACTTTCTGAAGAAGATTCAAAGGAGGGCTGGGTGTCCATCAGGCAGCGTTGTCAATGGGTAGGTCGGATATTTTTTGGCCCTGAACCATCACAACCCGTACTAGAACGGATCCGGATGAACAGATCTCCGTCACCATCACCATTCTAGACGGTTCTAGACCTAGAGAGATAAAACCCATTAATAGTATATCCTTAACCAAGTCAAAGATTTCTCAGTAGAATCTCCATACAAGCAAGACTTTCTGCCACCGGGATCGAATGACTTCGGATATTCTATGGGTGGTTGATACCATCATCTCAGACACTATTGCCCCTTTTTCGGGCGCTGCTCACCTTTTCTGGCCGCTGCAGGAGAAAAAATCGACTCAATATTACCACGTGACCGAGGGTCATCAGCCCCAGCAGCCCCGCCACCTGCTGGGAGATAGTGATGAGTCCGCTTCGGGTTTAAACATGATCATCTATGCTGCAAGTATCAAGGTTGTAGTGAAAGATAATATAAAGACAATTCTGTTCTCCATTTCTGTTCAAAATACTGTGAAAATGATGTCGAGTTTTACCAATTACCTACCCAGGTAAGCGAGCGAGAGAAGGAGAAAATCCACACAAGCGAGAAGCTAAAAGATGTGAGCTAGATAGTGTAGAGGGGGTAAGAACATGAACCAGGAGTACGCAAAAACAACCAAAACAACTAAAACAACAGCAAGTGGGCACCGCGCGAAGCAGACCACTATTCGCAGTAGTAGGACAGATTCAAAACATCATGTAAAAGCATTCGAAAACATATCACTGTGAAAAACTAAGAGTGGGAGAAGAGTTGTGTTATTCTAAGAGTGCGCGATCACAATATATGGGAAGCGTCACATGATAAACTAGACCCGATCGAGTGTAGTGCTAGGGAAGACTAGCGTTCCCGGGCTGGCCTCCTCAACCACACGTGCTGGTGAGCGCCAAAAAGAGCTGGCCCCGCCACAATAGAAACAAAAATATATTCAAGGCTTCCTCAACAGTCCCACTGAATTATAGCGGTGCCCATCGTGTTTTGGAAAAGGATTCAAGAGCCTATTCTTGATTGCACTCTTCTATACCGAGCCTACAATTTTAATTGAAAATTACCACATTATCACCGCAAGAGAAACAGTTCCATGCCCCGCTTGCAGCATCCGGAGCTCTCACAGAGCACAACGGACATGCTAGCAGACCGCCTTTCCGCTCCATAAGTGTTGCTAATCTCTGCAGCGCCCTCTGCTCGATTCTGTTAAGAGAATTAAGGCGATGGGCCAAGCATAACCATGCGTTCCGCACCTGTTTCATGCATTCACAATCTCCCACAGACGTTGTTCCAAAGCCAGTAGACGCATAGTCTTCCAAACTCGTCTTCAAGGTGTTCGCACACTCTCCGCAGAGGAAATGTTTTGTCGCTAAGAACGTCCTTATGTCGTGTAATCCACAAATCTCGTATTGATCGTTCTGACACTCCTGACAATAGAGAAAGTCGCCATGATCGAAGGCTGTACATCTTCGGGTTGGTTCTTTCAGACATCTTGGAGCCGCGTCCAGCTCATCCATGCGATCTGGGAAGAATTGCCCCGAATTCTTTGCTTCCATACATGGCGCATAGTAGCCAAGCATATCTGCTACTTCAGCTGGTGGTACGCAGGGAAGACATGGTCCAGACATTTGATCATCATATGTTAGAGAGTATAGGGGTGCTGCAAGCTGTTGTTGTTGCGGCGGGGGTTGTTGTTGTTGAGGCTGTGCAGTTAAGTCTAGGGCATAATCTTGTTCGGTTGCGTGATCTTCTCGCAAAGGGAGATTTGGGTCTAGAGTTTCGACTGGAGCTTTTGAGGCATCGAGATCTGCATCAACCATATCCGTGTCAAAATCCATGTTGAAGTCCTCATCTGGCGAACCTCCTCCTCCTCCGTAATCGTCTCCTTCTCCATAATCATCCTCTCCAAAGAGATCATCGATGTTGGGATCCACTAGCAATTCTGGTGCTGTAGCCCCTTCATTCTGTTCGTTCTGCTTCCCAGCAACATCCCCCCAACTCATGCTTGATGTTTGCAAGACTTGTGCTGCGGTCGCCGGATTCTGAACGTTGTGGGCTGTTGTCGCAGCTCTGATATCACTAAATGGATACAAATCTCTCTCGAAGGGCGTGTCATCCACATCGTAACTTTCTTCCACAACCTGGCGAGAAGATTGGAGTTGACCAGCATTCGGAAGATACCCATTTCCGGAATTTCCAGAATTCCCAGAGCTTGTGCTAGGCCCATAGCCAGACATGCCCATGTGAGTCAATGGCGCAGAGTTGCCCTTATTATAGCCTTGGTAAGACGTGCTTTGGAAAGACGTATTGAAAGCTTGCATATACTGGGGAGCTACTGTTTCCAACACACGGCTGGTCATGAAGCCGTTAAAGACTTCGTTCGGATGCTCTGCGCGTACTCCGCCTTCATCTGGACCGTATGACAGATTAGGCTTCTGTATAATCTGCACCCTGCCTTCAGAATCATATTCCCATTCTTGGCATTGACGTGAGTAATTGATGCAATTCGCACAAGGCCGAGCATTGTTGCATTTGAGTCTAGGTGTATACATTTGACATTGTAAACACGGCTTGGGCTGGCCGGGTTAGCCGTACTTCCTGCTACCTCTGCTGACCGTCTTCTGGGACTGGCCGATCTCGACCTTTTGCTACCATCGGGAGCAATCGACCTTCCGTAGTTCAGTATCCTTCTTCCAAAAGTTGTCTCCCGATCTCGATACCAATCTGGAAAATCGGCTTCGTGACCATTTGGATATGCTGCCGCATATCCATTGGGCTTTTTCTTGACACTGGCAGGCACGCATTCTGCTCGTGCGTTCCGGCAGTTTCTGCAAGGGATTCCGAACGCTTTCATGTCGCACTTCGGAAGTTCTCCCTTTCTGCTCCTGGCACAACGATTACAAGTGGTTAGCGAGGGCCATAACGCTGGTGTTTTTCTCCGGGGGCCTCGTCTGGCAGAAGCCAAGATAACTGGGACAATGTTGCCACCCTTCTGTTCAGCTGGTACACGCGACTTAGCTACGTCTGAGTAATTTGACGCGTACGTCATTTGAATAGGTTCTCCCTGAAAGCCTAAACGAGCCCATGGTTGTACGTTTTTATACAAAGGCGTTCTCCGAAACTTGATCTTCATAGGGAGCCCTTCTTTACTGAGGTCGTATAGATCATCTCCACTATCATCGGCTGGATCTGGGGTTGGCACTTTGTCGTAACCAGCTGCCGACAAATGCGCCCTAACCTCTTCAAGTGCTTGTTGTCTCCGGGCCGCATTTCTGGCTTGCCTCAATCGCTTGTCCGCGTCCCAGTCAATCTCATAGAGGGGATCATAGTTTGGGTGACCGAAAGTGAGCTTCTCTCTATGCTCCTTGGTATCAGACAAAATCTTCGCCTCGAGGACTTCGCGGGCCGCTCTCCACTCATCGGTTTGTTTTTTGATTCTTGGAGGTTGCGGAATTGGCCTGCGCTCGATCTGCATTCTAGTGTTTGCAAGTCGTATGCGCATCCTATAAAATTTATCAGGCTCGTTCAGGATTTGAGGTCCATCGTTGACGTAGTAGAAAGCGCCCCTTGCCGGGTGTGTTTCGTCAACAGTAGGGTGATATCCTTCTGCATCGCCAAAATAAGCAGGCAGGCCTGTGGAAGTGACAGTGCTACAGATAAATAAGTATGCACTTTTGCCCCTACATTGAACAAAAAAAAAAGGGTAGGGGTTAACGTACTATGGACCTGGTGGTAGCCAACCTGCTTGCGGAGCCACTAGCTGCTGAAGTTGAGCTTGTTGACCTTGCTGCTGTTGAACTTGCATTTGTGATGATGGATCATTATATTGGTACCAAGGGTTATTAGGGTACGGATTGGGGCCAAAGGGTCCGACAAGGGGGTACAAAAGATTGCCATTAGAATCGACGGGTGGTGTTATAGGATTCCCGAAAGGGTCAGTAAAAGGAGGAGGGTTGTTGGCCATTGCAATGACTATCGTCGAACTTGACTTCTAGGTATCTTTTGAGGTTTAAAATAGCTATGAGGAGCTTGAAATATTGAGGAGGCTGGCAGCGCAGTGGTTTTCTAAGCTCAACAGCGAAAAGTCGTTATACGCGACAAGAAAACAGGCAAACGAGCGAAATGCAGCGCCACATAGACGCGGATCGAGGAAAAGACAGTGACTTAAAAAATAAAAAAAAACTCCTGCAATTTGAAGGCTAACAGAGAGAAAGGTTGTTCAGCATAGGGGTGAACTGACGAGGAATGGGTCCTAAGGAATGCAAATGGTGTTCGCATTCTTGTGGTGACTTCAGCTTTGTTATCAACAACAGATCACGATGATAAAGTCCATGGAATCAAAGACGTGAGATTACCATGCAGTGGATGGGATGAGATTTCAATATTTGTTGTTCTGTCAGAGCTTGACTAGCTCCTGCAGCTCTGATTCCCAGCAATTGTCGATGAGAGAGGAGAATTTTGAAAGCTAATTGAATATGAAATGAAATGGATAGTTTTACCACAGAAATATTCTCAAGAAGATAGCACTTCCACCTCCGTCTCATCCTCGTCTTCTCCGTTCATTGCAAATTCCGTTTCGTCCTGGTCATCGATTAATACCGAGACTTCACCGTCGTCAAAGCTGTGCATAGCCCATTCATCCCAGTCTTCAACTGGCTTCTGACTTGCTCCCTGGCCAGTGGAAGCGTCATGGTCAATGGGCTTTCCGTCAGGAGCAAGTGGAACTTTCTTTTCCTTCAAGCATTTAGGATCATGAAGACACCCGGATCGATGAGAGAAGCAGTTGTTGCGACTGATGTTAATTTTGCCTGGCTCTACAGTCGTATGACGCGGATTCAGACATGTCCAATTGCCGCACAAATGGGACAAGTGCCACTGCTTGTTGATGAAGCCATCTTTTTGCTGCTTTGTCAATTTGAAATTGACGATTTTTGACACCATGCCATAGTTGAGAACAAGAGAGTGCTTCCCGCGGTGATCCTGCCAAGTAAAGCACTTCTGAAGTTTGCCGCAAGGCCTTAAGACTCCAGAGGCTGTAAACCGAGCTGGTGGTGGTGAAGGATGGAACCAGCAGTCATCGTCTTCCCGAAAAGGGTCCAATAGGTTGTGAGTCTTCGTAACCCATTGCTTCATTGCTTTAGTGAGACTCGGTGGACGATTGTACGATGTAGCAATACGCTTCCTCTCCCGGCATGTAAGCTTGTTGAGTGGTGCTTTCTCTCCAGGCTTAACAGAGTTGGCAGATGCTGAAAGGCCCGGCTGCACCACGACTTCAGGGTCTTTGCGGACTTGTTGATCTTTGTTTTTCGACTGCATTTCATTCAGGGCTGGCAAGCTTCCAAGAGGGCTGAAAGCGACGTCTGTGTCACCTTGAGTAGCTTGAGTAGCTTGTGAATCTTCATATCTCATTGCAGAATCATGACTCAATGCCTGATCATGAGGAATAGCTGACCTTCCAGACTGTGTGTCTGGGAGATCACCGTCTTCGACCATTGGCGTTTGACTCGGGCCATGTCCGTAAATCGGATTGAACAGAGGCTGCTTCTCAATATGAAGAGCGGTCATGTATTGTGGAGAGGAAGGTCCAACATCTCGAGGGAGATCTCCAAGTTCGACTGAACATACTTCTTGTGTGCCAGGCAAATTATTATCGCCAAGCACACTGCTGTCATTTGACTCGCGATGGATAGAGTCAACTTCTGGGTCCTGATGCATGAAACTAGCTTCGCTCCATTTTGACTTTTGGGTAACATCAAATAGAGTTGTGGGATTATCAAAGCTTCCGACTGGTACGGCTTCCTTTCGGGACCCGAAGTTGCGTGCTTTGGTAGAATGGAAGTGCTGGGTAATAGAGGAGGTTTCCCTGGCAGAATGCGCCAATTCGTCGGCAATGAAACTGGCGACACTCTGGGGATTGACTTGCATATCGATCGAAAGATCATCTTGCTCAAAAGAATCCGTGGAAGTAAGATCATTGGTTGGATTTATCTGTGTAGGCGAGTCTTGATAGTCATTGGACAATCCGATACTATTTCGAGAACTCAGTTGAGTATCTGGCAGGCTTACATCTGCAATCACTTGCTTCTTGACAGCGGGCTCAACGGCGATGTTGATCTGCGTGGGCGACTCTTGGCTATATTGATGCAAGGTGGTCTTGATCGAGGCAGTATTGGGTTGTGTGTCGCCATATTCGTCATCCCGAGCGTTTCCATGCTGAGATACATTTGATAGTAATGGGAGCTCGTGGGAGAGATGAGGCATTGATTCTACCCGGTGATTGGGAAGCGAACGTAATGGGACAATGGGCGAATTCGAGTGCCGTTCGAAATCCTCAGGAGTAGTATTGGAAGGGTCGCCACCTAGCTTTCTTTTTTGAGTATGACTTTCCATGCCTGAAGCAAGTGAGTGCCTTGCATCTTGTGGATTGAATGATGTGCAATCAATTGCGTGTCTTTCCTCGAAATATGGACTACTATCGGATCCTGCCTCTCTCACTCGCCGAATACTGTCATCTTGAACAGTTTCAGCACGGTCCAGTGATGATGTTGCATCCAGAAGCATGTTGCAGCAGCACTTTGCATCAGTCTTATTTGGTTAGCAACTGCAATCCATCAGTCAGATAGTTTTGCAGAATGTCGCCATCGATATTTGACTCCCCTTGAAACAAACTTCTCCAACGCAGAGAAATGTGTAAAAGTATCGGGCGCTTCCAATGGACACTGGAGAGTCAAATTGTAGGCGATGAGAACGCAAAGAACAACTTGATCGTAAGATGTGATGGATAATGCTAATGAAATTCGATAACCGTTGGGCTAGATGATTGAGTCGTTGGAGAGAGTGTGAGAGGTTCTTGTGGCCAATAACTTAAATGTTGATTTGTAGCTTGAAGTTCTCGGTGCCTGAAGGATGAGAGCTTTAGGAGAACTTTAAGCAGCAATATTGAAGTTCAAGCTCACTTGCCCTAAAATATTGCAGAGAAACTTTCGACTTCAAGTCTGAAGAACAAGCGTATGAAAGATCAGGTGGAACGTCTACTCCGCATTACTCGTTCTGTAACTTCGAGTCTTCGTATCCAGAGTTCTGGACGGAGTACGAAGAACTTATCACTGGTGGAAGTCAAGACCCCACTCCGTCTATGGGGTAATGGCAGTGGTGAAGTTGAGTTGTCGGAATCGAAGAAGTGGAGACAAATTGGTGAAAAGGCGAAGGAGTGAAATCGTCGACAGACTAGTATTCAAAGCTTCAGAAAAGTTTGTCGCTTCAGTCCAGGCAATTGCCAACAAGAGATGAGAGTATGAGCTTGCCTCGTAGCAGAGAATTATTCCAGCCACGTTCGAGACTTTTGTTGCCGAGACTAGCAGTCAATCTGCAATTGCACCAGTAACTGCGAGATTGTATTGTTATTCTCACACAGTCGAAATGGAGTTGTTGAAAGCCATATACAACTCTGCCCGAAGTCTGATGGTTCTTCCACTATCTCTGTTCCACACAAGTCCCACCTCACTGCCGACGATTCACATTCAGCCATGGTCCTCAATGTGTTATCCAACTCAGCCTCTCAGCATCGATGAGCGTGTCACCTTCTCTGGGTCCAAAAATGCGCTCAGTTCCTCATGCGGTTCAGTATCACAGTTCTTTCATTGTTCGTCCCTCTCTCCCAGCTCTGCGGCACTACAATTGTTGACGTCATGTTAAATGGAGGAGAGTAGTCATTGAGCCGGAGGACATGGAAACATCGCAGGACAGAATAATTGATTGGCTATGCAAAAAATTAGTCCGACATATTCCACCAGACTCCTGTCATAACATTCAACGGCTGCTCCATTTCATTTTCCTCGATGATTTCCAACAAGTCACTTGCATCTAGCCTCGTCTTTTCAGTTGCAGCCCATGCCAACCTCATGCTCACTCTAACGCTTCTCAGATTCGGGAGTTGTTCCCGTTCAACTGCATCGTAAATCGCTGCAGCACTGATTCCAATGTCTGCGCCAGCCGTTGGTGAACATTCTAAATCCAATATCCTTAGAGGATGACCCTGAGGTATGGATTCGGCCGAGAAATGCCTATCGCTGATATAATCGGCAGAAATCCGCAGAGCGGTCAACAATGGAAGATCCAGGAGTATCATGTCGAGAGCTCCTTGAAATAGTTGAGGCATAGGGTGGCGAATTGTCAGATGTTGTAGTTGTCGTCCAATATTTCCTAGCATAGGAAGAAGGGAATGTGTATGAACCTGAGTACAAGACTGGATGCTGAGTCTAGACAGAGACGGGGAGATATTCGACAGGTGCATGCTGAGAAAATGGTCAGATATTCCCCCTGCCAGATGCAGTGCTTCTAGTCTAGGAGGCCAGCTATATGGTTCTGTATCTGATTGTTGGTCGTGACTCGAGCTCCTAGGAAAGAACAAGATTTCCAAATCTGTCAAAGGCTCAAGAGTACGGAATAGAACTCGGTTTGATATCGAGGCAGAAATCAGAGAGAGATCCAGATGCCGTAGCTTCGTGCATTTGCTTAGTGCAGCGAAGCTATTGATGGCAAAGGAGGATTGTGGCGCCACGAATTCTTCGATATTCCCTTTCAGTCGTCCAAGTAGTCGAGCTGTCAAGCTTTTACTTGCGTTATGTACCAGATCACCCATGTCAAGACGTTTGACTAGCACAGACAAGGCTGATCTTCGTATATGTGCATTCTTGGATGGACAAACAGTGGTGACAAATTGGTCGAAATTTCCGCCAGTGAGTATCGGTCGTTCGTACAGCGCCGTAATACTAGCCGAGTACCACGCACGAGAAACAAGAGAGCATGCCCAAAATGTTCCCTGAGTCGAGACTCGATGGGGTATGTATGACAGGATATGGGAGATAATTTCGGATGGGAGGAGGACTTCGCGCCCAGATTTCGAGGGCAGAATCAAGGGCATAGAAAGATTTCCGCGGGAGCGCTCGTTAGTCTTCGAATTTATAGGCAGCGGGAACGGTTTCGACATCTCGACCTCCCAGTTGCTCTGAGCGTCCAGCGCGGCCATGGTGGCGATCCCAGTCGCAGACCTTCAAAGGTTTTGATCATAAACTGGCAGATGTTTGACGCCAGTCATTCTGATGATTCAAGGTCGAGACATTGTATTGGACTGCAAGTAGTGTCCAACACGAATCGAAGTTGAGTGAATATGTGATATCAGATTACGTTCGTTGTCACAATACCATTAACCTAAATGTCGGAAAAAGCTCGGCCAGACCTAGCTGTTAACCTTATAGCTGACTCAGCAAGGCTGAGATTCGATTAATTCCATTTCCTTCAACGAACACAACAAACTTTCATGGAGGGTTATCCGTTTCTCACAAAATGGCCGGAAGGAAACGCAAAAGTCCTCAAGACTCCTCTGATGAGATTTACAGCAACAAATCGCGTTCTCGACCTTCCGCTGACGCCAAAGTTGACCCAACTTACGGCCAACGGAGCGCGATACCAGGTTTGGACGACGACACCGCATTTGGAGAAGATGATCTTGTCTACGAAGAGGATATGGCTGCGCTGGAATACCTGAGATCTGTGAGGTACGTTTCAACCGTTTACTCTATGGCTATCTACTTTTTGTCTGCATAAGGCTAACTTTGAGTTTTAGGCTGGAAGCTTTCGGCATCCCCAATCTCTTGGTTGCGCCAAAGACACCAACAGGAGATGATGATTACGACTTGTACCAAGATGGAGTTGGTGATTTTCGGGGACGATATGAAGACGGTGCATATCTCGCAGCTACAGACCCAGCTGCGGAAGGTTATCTGGGTTCATCGCCGCAGGACGAGATAGATCCACAAGCTGCCTATTTCGAGTCCATAATTACACGGTATCACGAGCTACGTTCTCGATTGTCACAAGTGCCGCCCAACGAAATCATCCAGAGCCTCGGTCCGAATCATCCAACACAAGTTGGCCCGTTAAATAAGACACTCACGCGGTCGTGGATCAAGCGATTGCAACAATCTCACCCAAAGCCAGCACAAATCGCTTGTATGAACAAGGGCTCGGCGCTGAGATTGTTGAGGCTCCTTACACAAGGCTCCATCCTGAAGAGAGAATCGCAAGTAGATTTCGGAATAAGCTACTGGGTTTGGAGTCTTCTGGCAAAATTGCCGGAACGGGGTGAGTTGAACAGCGAGGAGATCGGCGTGGTAAGAGAACTGGGGAAGAAGGCTGTATTGATTGGAATGGGGTTGAGAGAACTGAAAGAATGGCAACAAGGTATAGAAGATGTGGAGGCACAGTTCGAGGAGGATTTGGACAGCGAACATCATGCCGTTGTCAATGAAGAAGAAATCAATCTGGAAGCAGGAGACGACGACTATGACGAAAGTTATATCGAGGAGGGTGCCGGCATGGGTCATTCAGCAGCTGACTGTCAGTCAACCCATACCAGTTCACAAGCACCACCTGCCGGGTTTGACATGTTGGATGTGGATGGAGATACAGAACCACCGGTGAGTGCTAGCTCCCAAACACTCGTGGCCGGTATCGAGCCTATCGTTACTACTGAGAATATGGAGCACTCGGAGAGAAGAACACCCTCCAGAGATAGTGATGTGGACGATTCTGGGGCCTTGGCAGCAATGAAGGCACAAGCGCTCGGTCGACTACAGTTATCCGAACCTCAAGTCAATCTTGAGCCAGAAGTACCGCCGTCAGCCACACCGAATACTAGGCCTCTCCCATCGAAGTCAAATACCAGAGCAACTGTAGATATGATCATTACAATTGCTGGTGAGATATATGGTCAGAGGGACTTGTTGGAGTTCAGGAGTGAGTGGGCTCACGTCATGTAGGTACACTGTAGGTGTACTTTGTTTAGACTCGGTTCTCGTTGCATGCATTCCAAACATGTCAACATAGCAAATCAATAATGATATCTGTCCCTGGTTGCCTTTGTGATTTACATCTAACATTCTTAACTTGAGTATAAACACAGCACTCAAACAGCCCTGGTGTGTCCAATCCCCGCACATTGTCTCACTGCCTGGCTCCCGAGAACAGCAAGTGCTTGTCTACCTCCTTGTTTCGCTCTGTGTAGGGTTTGTCCATATGCCATTTCCTTGTGATGTTTTTGAACTGCCCAGTGTCCTCTCCCAGTAGGAGCACGAAGATAATATATAGGTTCAGATGCTTCGCTGACCTCAGTATGGCTTTCAATGTCCGTCTTCTGGAGGGAATCAAGACATAGAGAGAACGATGAGGTGAAGCACCGAATCAAATCCTCCTTATCAGAGAATATGTTTTCATCTGCACATTTCATCCAAACATCAAGTGAAACGAGAGTAAGCTTTGCTTCATAATAGGAAACATGATTGTAACAAAAGATAACAAAGCCGCAAGCTAGGTCTATAAAAGGAGCTTCAAGACATCTCTTGGAGATGACATAGATTTCTATGGACCTTCATTCCAAAGCCATAAAGTAGTGCCAGCCATGACACAAGGAGGGCCTGCAGAGCCCTCAAAGACAATCTTTCAAGAGTGAAAGAGCCTATTATCTTGGCATCAAATATTGCACAGGCACACACTCTTCTAGGGTATAAGTGAAGCTCTACTTGTCTCCAACATATGCTGGAAGGCAAGTAAAATGACATGACAACAATGAGACTTGCTTCTGATGTTCCACACGCTGTCAAAGGACTGTCGCAGCTTTGACAACTCGCGAAACACTTCTTATTACGGCAAACCTACTGAATCACTCTTTTGTATACACCTACTGTTTCGAACCCACATCACACAGCTACTATCACACTGGATTCTGAATTAGGCTTAATGTGTGGTACGAGCATAGAAATAATATGTGCAAAGATTTTGAATTTAGGTCTGTCTGTAGATCTAAGGAGGTGAGGTTTGGAAGCTCTTTATATACGGTAGAGCACAGCACGTGCTGTACCCAGAGCGTGAGATCACGTGCTCTCTGTGCGATAGCTACTTTTACCTCCCGCAATAGCCTTTTATGCATTTCCAGATTGCTAGGCAACAAGCACGTTAGATCGCATTTAGTGTTATTCTGGTTTGCAAGTCTACTCTGGATTGTTCAGAAGTTCTCGAATTTCCAATGCTTGAAAGGATGTTGGATGCTTTTCCGATGTTGACATTTTCCGGGCAACTCTGCACTATACGAATCACGCAATCGAATTCCTGCTGCAAATCGAATGCCCCTTTTATTAATTTGCCCTAGCCTAATCTTCTCAGTTCATAAGTAGCGTGCGCTATCGACTTAACTCCCCTTTCTGCACCTCGCTTTGTGTCTAGTATTCACCATCAATAGTGAGGCATACTAGCTCAACCCCTTTCTGAAGCGGGCCTATATTCCTCAACACGTCTACTTTCATCAACCCCCTTTATCAAGCGGCTACTAATGGGGCTCCTTTTGTCAATTAGCCTCCTTGTATCCACTGAGCCCACAAAAGCAGTGAGAGGACGATAGACGACTCAATTGTTATCGGTCAATTAGCTACCGACAATACTTGGATCGTTTTGGATAGCATAAGTATTAACAATTCCAAGTGGCCTGCTTGTCCTATACAGGACCATCTATATAAGTACAACGTCCAGAAACACGTGAATCGTGTTGGATTGGGAAAGTACTAAAAAGACCTGGATCGCTTTAGCCAGTGTAAGTATTCACGGTGTCAAGTAGCGTGAGAAAGGTTTTTAATACAGAACTATTTCTATAACCACAAAGTCCACAAAGACGTGAATCGTGTTAGATTGAGAAAGTACTGGAAAGATCTGGATCGATTTCAACGCTTTAACAAATGTAAGCATTTACGCTTTTAAATGGCGTAAAAAAGTTCTTCGATACAGAACTATTTTTATAATCACAAAATCCACAGAGTGAATCGTTTTAGACCAGAAAATAATCAAAAAGACCTTAGTGTAGTTATTTATAGTTCAAAATAGTGTAAGCTAGATTTTTATTACAGAACTTTTTGTATATATATAATGTCCACAGAAACGTGAATCGTGTTGGACTAGGACAATATTAAAAAGATTTGAGTCGTTCTTGCTAGTGTAAGTATCTACAGTCTTGAATCATTTAGATAGGAAAAGTACTAAGAAGTCTTCAGCTCTCATTGGCTAGTGTCTGTATTCACAATTTTGCATTACTTTAGAAATAGAAAGTACTGAAAAAATCTCAGCCGTTATCGAATAGTGCACTTATACAAAGTTCTGAAATATTTTGGAAAAAGAAAGCACTGAAAAGATATCAACCGTCATCGGCTTGCGTACTTATTTATGGTTCTGAAATATTTTGGAAAAGGAAAGCACTGAAAAGATATCAGCTGTTATCGGCTTGCGTACTTATTCACGGTTCTGAAATATTCTGGAAAAGGAAAGCACTAGAAGGATTAGAAACGTTTTAGGCAAGCAAATAAATTCACACTTGAAAGTAGCGTGCAAGTACTCCTACACAGGTCTATATAAACGAGCACTGTTCGCAATCCTCCATCCAAAAACATCTCCGCTTTCACCTCTACTTAACTTCATAACAACAAAAAAATCCAACATCTTCTTGAATACATCAACATACATCTCCGCAACCACCTCTACTAGGCTTCATAACAACTTCTTGAGTACATCAACATACATCTCCGCAACTACTTTTACTCGACTTCATTTATCCGCATCGCATATCAGCCATGGCAGAGCGAATTGTAAACACAAGCGGCCCTAGCCTAACCTCAAGCGACCCTAATACAGCTGCAAGCGGCCCTAGTCCGACTTCAAGCAGGGCGCATACAGCTACAGGCGGGGCGAATACAGTTGCAGACAGCCCCTATACAACCTCAAGCGGCCCGAATACAAGCGCAGATGATGCGATGTACAAAGTCAGTCGAGTAGAGCACGGCTGGATCCTCGAAGAAGATGGCAAGCTCCCTGGTCGGAGACTAGATAGAGGCCTCAAGTCTACATTGCCGCAAATCTTCCATACTCCCCATAGGCTCCCCAGGGACGTGATTGAGGCAGAGAGATATCACGACTTGGATGATGGCTTCCAGTTTATGCCCATGCTTCTGCGGGTCGCAAAAAGGTATGTGAAGTTCTGCCCTTGTTTTATGTTCATCTGTATCCAAGATCTGTGCATTCCATGAAAGATGTGCTTTAGCTCAGCCAACGGGACTTTTGGTTGCCGGATCTCCATCAAAAATGTATACTAATGCTTTGAATAGCCAATGGAACTATTCATTGCGAAGAAAGTCACCCCTCATGACATCAAGAATGCTGGTGCATGGGACAAGGCAGTCGAAGCTCGCGACATCTTGGTGCAGACAAACATGCAAGAATTCCTCGAAAACGCTGCAGGTCCGGCCCATAAAGCAAAAAAGGGGCTGGTATACACATTTGGGTTCATGGTGGAACCGAACAACCGTCCTGGCAGTTTGCACGTCTCGAAATTGTCAAAGCTCGACGATCCACGCATCCACCGAAGCACGGAACTCCTAGCCAGTGCTGCACAAATGATTTTTAGAGGGAATTCCGGGCGCATATACGGAAGCACATAAGAAGATGTGGGCTGGAGAAGGATGGTTGTGTTGTGGTAGCGAGAACAACAAGTCGTTCTCCTCTATTCAGATCAACTTTACACCAATCAACCTGACATCAATCGAATCTCTTAAGGGAAGAGGCGAGATACACGATGACCGCAGCGATGACCGGGCGTGCCCTTCCGTCATGTTCGCACTTCACAATGTGCCTTCAGGATGGTTTCCAGGAAGATTTTCCCTCACCAACTTTCGACTGACGATGACCGCCGAGCCATTCACAGCCATTGCATTCTCGGGCGTCTTCCCGCACACTGGTAGCGGCCTTGGTCCATACCCAGCAGGCATACCAGAAGACTCGCCATTCCGATGCCAGCCATTCCCAGGTATCACATACCCAGCACTACCGGAGGGGGCTGGAGATTTCCGACTTGCTGCGGTCGTCTACCCAGGTTCAGCCATGCACAGAGTCCGCGACGGAATGACCGCCCGTTCCGTCACCCGCACCTTGAATGGACATGGTTCCTTGCTCAACCATCTGCAATGGCAAATGCTGTCCGCGATTCGAGCAGAGAGGAAGCTTATGGAGGAAAGAATCGGAATTACGGAAGCATACGAGTACATGAGCAAGACAGGAAATCCGGCACAGTGGGTCAGCAAGTACTCGATGATCGATGATACGACCGGGCTCATGGTCGCACCGTCCATCCAAGCTGTCGTGATGCGCTGGACTTCAGTCCAGCGGACAGGGAAACGTGGTCGGACCTTCACAAGGCTTCCTTGTATCATTCGGCAAAGCCTCCTCCACATGGAGAACCAGGAGACTCTCATGGTGTGTCACCGGCGAGGCGGGTTGCTAAGGAGGAACGCAAGAATGCTGCACTTTGTGGTATGATGCAGAACAATGGGAAGGAGTGCACGCGTCCGGTGAAGAGCGGTGGTGTTTGTGGGGTACACGCGCGGGATGCACTGGTGATGGATGAGGACATGATGGATGAGGAAATGTGAGGGGGAAAACCCGACAAGTCGCGACATTGAAAAACAAGAAAGTGTGGCCTAGCAATGGACTTTATGATAGCACAAAAAAAAACGATGATTTTCCATACTTGGACTTCCCAAAAATGTGAATGTGAACTAAATTTGAACAAAGATGCAAAGTCCAGCAGCAACTGAATACTTTAAAGCAGCATAAGTTCTTTCCAATTTTAAAACTTTTTGTGTAAAGATTCAAACTTTGTCAGAACCTGAACACTTTCAAGTACTATAAATTCTTTTCTTTTTTGAAAGTTTTTGCGTAAAATTCAAAGTCTGTCCATAATTGAATACTTTCAAACACTATAGTTATTTTCTTTTTTAAGAAATTTACGTAAACTTTAAAGTCTGTCTGTAATTGAATACTTTCAAATACTATAAGTTCTCTTCTTTTTTAAAAGTTTTGGCATCAAAGTTCAAAGTCTGTCTGTAAATGAATACTTTCAAGTATTATAAGTTCTCTTGCGTTAAGATTCAAAGTATGTCTGTAATTGAATACTTTCAAGCAACGTAAATTTTTCTGTTTAGAAAAAATAAAGAAACATTTAAAGTCTGTAACTATTTTAAATACTTTTGAGCTGTACAGATGCTTTTCTCTTTAAGAAAGTAAAGAAAGGTCCAAAGTTTGTCCGCATTGAATACTTTTAAGCAGCATAAATTCTTTTTTTCTTTGGAAACAACGAAGGATAATCCAAAGTCTGTCAGCAATTAAACATTCTCAAGCAGTGAAAGGGCTCTCCTCTTTTCAGAAAGTAGAAACAAAGATCTAAAGTCCGTTAGCAACTGGGAACTTTAAAGCAACGTAAGTTCTCTCCTCTTCAGAAAATATGAAGAAATATTCACGCGGCCGCTAGTGCCAATTGATCGGGCTTTGCCTCTGAAGCTCCAGCTCCCTCCTTTCAAGCTCCATTCCCCTTTCACAATGCGGCCATGGACAACTACCCTCAGATGGAGTTCTTGTCGTTCTCGTTCTTTCTCTGCCCGTTGCGCACGCAATCCGATCCGCCATGACGTCTCTAAGATAGTTCCCGCTGCTCAAGCTTTACACATTCAACCCCATTCACAGTCTCGGCCTCGCACTTCACAACAGCCCACCAGCCGACCATACAGTATTCCTGCTTCTACAACTAACGGACCACCTAGCTTTGCCTTCGCTTTTGAGTAAGCTTTCTCCTACAAACCAATGGTGCCCATACTGATACAACGCATCCAGTATTGATGGCGTGCTCCTGCGATCCTCTACCCCCATACCTGGAGCTGCGAAAGCCCTGAAATACCTCCACAGGCACAATATACCATTCATTCTATTGACTAATGGTGGCGGGAAGCACGAAAGCGCGCGGGTGGCAGAGTTGACAGACAAGCTGGGCGTGCCCCTCTCGGAGGAGAACTTTGTTCAATCTCATACCCCATTTAAGCAATTGGTCGAGGGCTCCGACACGATTCATGCTCTGAAGGATAAGACAATATTGGTTACGGGTGGAGATGGTGACCAATGCCGGAGAGTGGCTGAGAGGTCAGTTCCCCAAGACTTGGTAGACTGTGACGGTGCTAAGTACGCAGGTACGGCTTCAAGAATGTTATAATTCCTGGCGACATTCTTATGGCAAATCCTACGGTTTGGCCTTTCAGTCAAGTCTTCACGGACTATTATCAGAAGATTCACAAACCATTACCTCGTCCTGTCGACTTCGCAGACCCTGCCAAGTCCCTCAAGATTGATGCCATATTTGTCTTCAGCGACCCTCGAGACTGGGCCCTCGACTCACAGATTATACTTGACCTGTTGTTATCTAAAGATGGAATACTGGGAACCTACTCAGACAAAAATGGGGACGCCTCTCTTCCGAATGATGGTTGGCAACAGGACGGACAGCCAAAGCTTTACTTCTCGAACCCGGATCTATTCTGGGCAGCTAGTTACCACATGCCACGATTAGGCCAAGGCGGCTTCCAAGCTTCCTTGCAAGGTGTTTGGGACGCAACGACCAGCGGAGCAGATCTCAAGCGAACGGTAATTGGTAAACCATATCCCGAGACCTACAGCTACGCAGAGAGTGTCCTCAACAACCATCGCACTCAGCTACTTAGCGGTAATGGTGCAACGAAGAAACAATTCGGCAAACTACAGCGGGTTTTTATGGTAGGGGACAACCCAGAGAGCGATATCCGAGGTGCGAACGATTTCAAGAGCCCTCTTGGAATAGAATGGACCAGTTGTTTGGTCGAGACTGGTGTGTTTAGAAGAGGCACAAAACCAAAATATGCGCCAGGAGTCATCGTTGATGATGTCCTTGAGGCTGTGACATGGGCATTGAAATCAGAAGGGTGGAAAGGGAGCATTGCCTAGAGACCAGTACACATCTTCTCGTGCCGTCATATTATATAGACCGGTCACCATCACGACGATAAATTAAGTCTAGAATGGACCAAAGATACCATAGACGGTGGGATAGTTAGAGACCTCCATTGCGAAGCCAATTCTCCGCCATGCGAGATATTGATTCCAATGTCCAATTTCGTTCGGATATGTTCGATTGTGTACCAAGCTATGTCGCAATTTCAACAATTCTTCATTTTTCAAGGTCTCGCTCCACTGTTATTGTGTGGATTGTCTTTTCCCGCCTCCATCTGCCGCAACTAGGAGTAAGTGTCTTTACCGCATAAGCAAGCTGCATCTGCTTCTTGTTCAATAGAGCCCCACTAGCAAATTAGTGGAGAGGTGGATTTTTTCGCATCATTTCCGGCCCACACCCCACCTTTAAGGATGCGGGCCCGAGCCCGAAGGCTTAGAATATAAGTGATTGCTAGGAATGGTTGGCATCCTTTCCTTCTTGTTTCGTTCTGGCAAGTAAAAACAAAACTCGGCGGGTCCATTGACATATATGACTTACAGACCAATTGTCTCTGTCTCTTCAGAAGTTTCGAGTAGTGTTCGAAGTCCAGCTCTTGTTGATATGTATAGTGGTAGATCTGGCGGCAGCTGAAAATGGAGTCCAAGAACCGATTCGAGGCAACCCCTCAGTTCGCACCAGACCAAGAATTGGAGTTCGCAGTACCATCAGCACCAAAAAATAAAAGGCAGGAAGATGAGGTCTCGACGGAAATCAGTGGCAGCGATCTCGAAAAGCGGATGCCAAACGCCGTTATACAGCCACAAGAACAAGGAAAGAATGAAGAATCCAACATTGTCACGTGGAATGGACCCAATGACCCCGACATGGCTCTTAATTGGCCTGCAAGGAAGAAATGGACGACTATTCTGCTACTGGCAACCTTAACCCTACTTACGTACGTCTGTCTGGCTTCCCATACTCACTTCGCGACTGACAAATCCCAGTCCATTCGCGTCTTCGATGTTCGCACCAAGCGTAGACATGGTCATTCAAGAATTTCACTCTGGCAACGCAACTATAGGAACACTGGTCGTCTCAATATACTTGCTCGGCTATGCATTCGGTCCCCTCTTCCTGGCCCCACTAAGCGAGATGTATGGTCGGCTTCCAATCTACCATGGTAGTATCATCCTGTTTATTCTGTTCAATGTTGCGTGCGCCAAGTCTACGAATTTTCCGATGCTGATTGTGTTTCGGATCTTGACTGGTATGGCGGGGGCAGGACCATTGACGCTAGGGCCAGGTAGCATTGCGGATATGTATCGACAAGAGGAGAGGGGGAAGATCATGGCGATTTGGACCTTGCCAATTTTGCTTGGACCGACAATTGGTCCGATTGCTGGAGGTTATTTGTCCGAGTCTTTGGGGTGGAGGTGGGACTTTTGGTTTCTAATTATTGTGGTGAGGCATCCTATCTCTCCCATATAGATTTGAATTTAGCTAAAGGCGTCTACAGACAGGAGCAGTGTTCATCCTCAGCCTCCTCCTCCAACGCGAAACTTACCCGCCAACAATCCTCGAACGCCGCGCAAGTCGTCTCAGGAAATCCACAGGAAACCAAAATCTCCAATCAGCGCTCAAATCCATCCGCTCTCCCCGCCAACACTTCCTCACCTCCATCATCCGTCCCACCAAAATGCTCGTCTTCTCCCCACTAATCCTGGGCCTCTCGGTCTTGAATGCTATAATCTACGGCGTCATTTACCTCCTGTTTACTACCATTACCACAGTCTTCGAGACTAATTTTCACATCAGCAAATCCAACGTCGGACTTACATACCTCGGTCTCGGTATCGGGCAACTGTTCGGCGTCATCGCGTTTGGGGTTCTCTCTGACCGAATGCTTAAACACCTAGCCAAAAACGGAGAGATGAAGCCCGAGTTTCGGCTTCCACCTCTACTCGTAGGTGTTAGCTTGACAGCACTTGGACTATTGTGGTATGGATGGAGCGCCGAGTATGCGAGTCAGTGGATTGTGCCAATCTTGGGACAGGTGGTCATTGGTGCTGGTGTCATCACGAGCTTTTTGCCTGTGAGTGCGTATCTGGTTGATGCATTTACGGAGTATGCTGCCAGTGCAAATGCGGCGAATACGGTGTTGAGGAGTCTAGGAGGAGCATTGTTACCGTTGGCGGGGCCGGGGATGTATGATGCATTGGGGTTGGGATGGGGCAATACACTGTTGGCGGGCATTGTGCTGCTCTGTGTGCCATTGGTGTTGGGGTTCATGAAGTTTGGGGAGAGGATTAGGAAAAGTCCGAGATTTCAGATGAATCTTTGAAATGGTTGAGGAAATTCAAAGCCCGCTAATAAAAAGACATCCAAATCGACATCGTTGTATCTGAACTTGAAATCCTCACAGAAGCTCGCTCTATATCTTCTCAAACACTAACGAGGATTGTAGTGGACGATTTAGAAAATAGGAACTGGGCAGAGGAAAAACTCAAACTCCAAGTCAGCATATCGCGCGAATTGCGCGAAACACGCGAAACGCGCTGAATGCGCTTAGCTATCGAACCGGCCTGAAGACCTTAAAGCAAATGTTACTAATTACGCAATATCGTCTCTACATCTGGGCTCAAATCATAAATACTATTCCCACATAGCTTTATTTCATGGTAAGTATGCTCACAGCTCATCTTTCTTCGAATGATCATCATCCCTCCCAAACAGCTCATACCCAACTCCCAGCAACCAGTCCCAGGGCTTATCCACGACTCCATCTCCGGTCCCTCCATCAAAATATTCCCACCCTGCCACCCCACCAAAGTCCCTCCACTTCCGCTTCAGAGCCGCAATCCTCATCCTCAAATCCCGCATCAGCAGAAACCCATTCGGTGGCCCATCATCCGGCGAGTCCAAAACTCCCATTACAATCCTCTCGGCCGGCCACCCGGCTTCCATAACTTGTTCGTACAATGGGGGACCTCGAGGAAAGTTCCCGTAGAATTGTGCGTTGTACCAGGATATCAGCTTTGTTTCGGAGCCGGGGATGGTGGCGAAGGCATCGAGGTCGAAATAAGAGAAGCCTGAGAGGTTCTGGTCTGTGTTGGCTGGGGACAACAAGGCTGATGCGATGGGTGACATTGTAAGGATAAAGTGCGGGCCCATGTCTCGGTGTAAAGCATTTAGAAGGCGGATAGGGACTGCTAAAGGGACAGATTCTTCGATGTTGAGGTCTAGGCCGTCGAGCTGATGTTCGATCAAGAGCTTCTTGAGAGGATGGTAGTAGCTGTAGAACTAGTATCTGTCAGTGTCTTGTGTTTGAAGCGGTGGGGTATGTAAGGCGAAGTACCTCCTCTTCACTGCCATTGAGATGTTTGAACGTCCCAGCCGCAGCTCCACCAAGCATCGCCATTACCTTTACTCCATGGTTTTGTAACGCTTTCACTTCCTGCCAAGTCCTACTGTACTCATCCCAATCAAAAGAATGGTCGTTCAATCGAATCTCTCCCGGCCTGTCGTGCAAATGAACAGACGCAAGGATGACATGTGTAACCTTCACGTCATGCCATAACAATGGCAATAACGAGACATGTTTCCCCTGCTTATCCTCGAATGTCTGAACATATGTGACCAGTCGTGGCACAGGGTCGAAGGGCTTGTGATATCCTGCGAGCTTGTTTATGATGATTTTTCGCCAGACTTCGGGATATGAATCGAAGTTGGAGTGTAGTGAAGACGCAACCAGCTGGAAGAGCAGAGCTAGAACAAGGAAACCCTTCATGTTGGAATGGCCATCAGATCAGAGATGTGAGTCCTCGTAGATCCAGCGACGTCTCGAGCGCATCGACGGTGTGAGTTGGTGCATATGCGCTCGAGAAGTGAGGTTGTTGGGAAGGTCTGAAAAATGCCGAAATCACAATCTGTCATATCTGTCCGCATGACGTGGTATCAGATAAGGGCTTTTGGAAGCATAAAAATTTCCGAATAGCCTCAATTCGACTCGGCATGGCTCCATTTTACCGGCTCGGCTCGTCGACCCCTGACACTTCCCCTTCCCCTTTTCTTAGCGAAAAAGTTTCCATTGCCTCTCGTTGTCATTATGAACTCACTGTTCGACGGTGAAATGTGCGATGTGTACATGGTTTCGTCGCCCGGATACAGGTTGCTGGGCACCTGATGTCGATGTGGCACGTGCCATCAAAGAATGAGACCCCGAGGGGAAAGTTGCGGAGTACTGGAATCTCTGCCAGCTAAACTCTTTACGAGCCTCGATTTCTGCATTCGAGAACGTAGTTCCCTCGTCAAGACTAACTTCGACCTCCACGATTCCATCCGCACTCCACGCCCAGCCCCAAACCTCCACTTCGTTTGTTTGGAGTTTTGCTCCATCTGCTGGATTCACTATCATCGAATTCGGTTCAACATCCCAAACTGGTCTAATTTCCTCTCGATTTCCACTGGAATGAACTTCGTTGTAAAACTTTGTGGTGAAAGGCCCTCCTGCCCGTTCAGCTTGCAAAGATATTCTGCAAATCCACTTCGTCATATTTGTCCCGAACCATCCTGGGGCAATCAACCTTACAGGTCCACCTCTTTTTCTGCTCAGAGGGCTTCCGTTCATTTCATAAGCTAACAAAACCTCATCAGACATAGCTTTTTCAATCGGAAGATCTTTCTGGTATCGATCTGTTGTAACGCCCCCGAATGAACCATAGTCAAGTCCATCAGACCAAACAAATTTCGCTTCCGGAAACGGCTGTGCTAGTTCGAGGATACATTTAAGAGGGACGCCAGTCCATTTGACATTTCCAATTCGCCATACGTTCGTAGTGGGTGGGTTCAGTGGACTTCCATAGCATTCATGGAACGCTGTGATGGTTTTGCTTGGGAACTGCTTCAATTCCAACAAAGAGAATTGTAGAGGATTCTTAACTAGACCATCAACGACGATTTTGTAGCTGTCGAGATCGACTATAGCACCTCCCATGTGGATTGTGTGAAAGAGCTGAGAATCTGGGGTGATGAATGATGTGAGCTCGTGCGGGGGAGGCGGATGTCGGATATAAAATCCTGCGGGGTCAAGGCCAAGACAGGCCTTGCGCTCTCGATCTTCATCCTTGATTTCATGCTGCTTAATGGCCTCAATTCCAGCGCTCATGTTGACATCGAATAATTGCTGTGGGAGATAGAAGTATAGAAGAAGTTGAGGGGTGTTTAAATAAGCGTTTAGCAGTTTCCCTTTACCCCTCGCTTATCCTAACTCGAAGATACAAATAAAGTTACAACCCTGGGACAAAAAGTGTGAGAGGGAACTTCAAAAGGATTTAAGGCCATAGTTATAAATGTCCCAAGGAAGAGATTTTATCTCCTTCCGCAAGGCACTTAGGTTGGCGATGATGATGATGAGCAGCCAAAAAAAAATCTTTATTGCTGGAATTGACAAAACTTTTACCAGCGCAGCACGCTGTCTTTTAAGCGTGGTGCACTGGTCAAAGATACCCAACTTAATGGGTTTTTGATTTCGAGCGTATACGTATTTTTTGTCTTGGTCTGTTCCGGACCAGTGTAACCCACTGCTGGGGAGCTGCGATGTCGAGCTCATTTTAGTTTACCGTCAATTGCGGACCCGACCTAAATGTTAGTGCTAAGTTAACCATTAAACCAAACGAGCTGGCTTATTATGAAATGACTTTCGCTTATTTAAATCTATATAGCTGGTAGCTTAGCGTCGACTGTTTGGGAACAACAAGCTAGAGTCGAAAGTGAACAGATCAATCAACGATGAGCAGCACGGAACAAGACCATTATCGAGATCATCACCATCCTTAAGGGTATCTAGACATGTCTCGCTTTACTTTGACTGACATTCAAGTTCCCTTGATGTGCTAAATGAAAGTGATAGGATCTTTTCTGGACCTATCAACCTTCAAATCGAATACGTCAAATCTTTGATACCCTCCAACAACATCATGATACTGCTTGCCCTCTATACATCTCTCCAGATCCAATTCAGAGTATAGTACATCTTCTTCCAACTGCAGGAATTCTCTATCCTGCTTCTCGCCGTTGCTTGGATCAACGACGTATGCCGGAAGTGCTGCTCCCGTCGGGCCAAGAAACATCGTAGCTGCTCTTGGAGCTGCTTCCAACACCTTCGTTACATAATTCGGGTCTCCTGATCTTTCCGAGATACTTTGAATGTTGGCAGTATCCAGGTGTCCGGCACACAAGATGCCGAAACACTTCCCCTCAAAACAATGAGCTGCAGCTCTTGTTCTATTTGCGGCGATGTTATCGTAGTTCGTCCTCTTCTCGGCGCTGCCGATCTTATGCTCTTCTGCATCTGAAGTTTTAATATCTGGCTCTCGGATGGGCTTTGGAATGACACTTGGCCAAACAGCAGGCCAAGTCGAGATATGAACCTGCTCTCCCTGTGCCATCATGCTGTACCGCGCAAGTGGATTTGTATTCTCGCCACATATCAATGCTCCTACCCTCGCTTTCCCATTTCCCAGTCCGAGCTCTGCGATTCTCAAGCCATGACCATCGCCAGGCGCCCACGTCAATTTCTCGAACCAGGTTGGCATCAGCTTTCTATGATGCACCTTCACTTCTCCATCTTCACCAATAATAATGTTGGAATTGAACAAAGTCCCATGTCTTCCTCTTACTTTCTCAGATATTCCAATACTAACCATGACTCGATTCTTCTTCGCTGCTTCTCGGAGGGCGCCGAGTTCTTCACCATCCGCATAGATCGACTCCTTCACCATGAGCTCGAAGAAAGCATGATTCTGGGTAGGAGCCAATATCGAGCTCCAGACTGGAAATGCTGGTATGTATGACTCTGGGAAGACAATTAGGTTGGCAGAGTTGGAAGCCGCGTGGTTGATAAATTGTATGCATTTCTCTGTCGTCTTTACAGCGGAGAATGGGATGGGAGACACGTGACACGCAGCTGCGAGAAGGCGTGAAGCCATCTTTGTCTAATGGGGGCCCAGTAGACGCTGAAACGCAGTATATAGATAGTAGACTCAATTAGATTAGACTACACTGGGTTTCTGGAAATTAGGGTGGATATGTTGGAGAGGAGAGCCGACGTTGAATGCTTACCGAGGAACACAGTTGGCTCCGTTCGCTAAGTTTTAGCCGCACACATCTTAGAGATAGGGGCACCGTTAAGATCGGCATTCAGAATAATATTATTCCAGAGTTTGTGGGGAGTAAGAAGGCATTCTTCGATATAGATTGGAAATCAGGTTGTACTTCAGGTCCTACATACAGCCTCGTCCCTCAATTCTTCACTCACAATTGGACTTAGCCCTTGGTAGTCTCCCACAAAGTAAGTCTCGAACAATAGTGTCTTTTATTCCAACTCTTACGTTACGACACTGTAAAACTTTTAGGGTATTCTTCTAGAGCTCGGAGGACAATCTAAGTAGGAAAGGTGGGGTTTTCGAAATAAAGAGGAATAATTACACGTCGTTCTTGCACCACTTCATCCTTGAAATCTTAATGCATTTTGGTGACTTGGAGCCTTTGTATCATCGCCCAAACTCTGGGTTAATACCATCTTCAATTCCAATTGTTACCGTACAGGATGGGATGCATGTGCTAACTTAATAGAATAGATATACGTTGTCGTTACGCTTAGCGAGGGTTCCGCTAAGTCCTTTTTCTGGCATTCTAGGCTCAGGAGAATCCTTCACCAGCTAGTCGGTATTTATCCACTTCTGGGAACAATTTATCCTTATTTCTGATCAAATCCAGTGATATTTGAGAGGTAGAACTGCGTCATGCCGAATCTAACGTGGCGGCCCGTTCCGCTGAGAAAGCTAGAATTCGCACACCGTCCAGATTTAAAGAATGCTGTCCCAATTCTTTCCATTTTCCCTTCACAATTTCACAACACCCAATCCATCCTCTTCGAACCGAAATGAGATAAATCCATCAGCGTACTCCTTGAATCTCGAACACCTCTTCTCGCTCACATCGATACCGACCGCCCCGCTGCAAACACTTCAGTACCTAAGTATCCCACGCAAGATGGTCGTCCCATCAGCAATGGCTTCCACAACCACCAAAATTGCAACTTCGATGTCGGCTACGAAATCCGCTGCACCATCCTTCCCGACGGTATGCTACGATGTCGACACAATCCCACCATGGCCTGTGGGCTTCGCTGTTTCCTTCACTATACTAATTGTGATCGTCATATGCATAATTCTTGTCTACAGTACGATATATCTTAGACGTCGCCTTTTCAAGATTCTGGAAGATAGGCCAGAAGAGGAATTGGCTGAGCGAGTTAGAATCCAAAGTCAAAGGGCTCTCTTTTAGGAAGGGAGGAAGCCATTGAACGTTTGATGCTTTCTAGATTGTACCTGTTTAAACATCGCAATAAGTGGTGGTTTTGGCGACTGAAAGGCAAAGCTAATCACAATGAGTGCAACAGCGACATGCCCCAAAAAAATTGGTTGTGTATTTAGGTATATATAAATCCTCTACGCCTGATTTATTCAGAAAATTGGTTAAGGAGAATGAGCAGGAGCTAAAGCCCAGAGACTGTAAGTACTTGCAGTACGATGATTTGGTTGTTTCCTGTGAAAATCGGAGGAGAATTCAAGTTCCTTGGTACGTGTGTCGGTTTGTTCTGGACCGCGGGAGTGAGGTTCGTCCCGAAGCACCACAAGTGGGGGCTAAAACAAGTGTCGAATGTCCCGTCCGCCACCGCTGGTCATTTTCTGTCGCTGTCCCCGAATCAAGGCAGATCTCTCAACACACACCGACCTGCAATTGGTGCAGAGGCAAAGATGAAGCTCTTGGCTTGTCTTATCTCGTCGTCGCGTGATCGGGGTTAAGAAGGTGAGTGTTATGGGTAAGGCTGGGTCTAGAAGGTGGGTTTTCAGCCTCCAGCCGCTACTGTATCCCACCAGCTCGATAGTGCATACTGTACTGCATCTCCGTTCCTCTGTGTCGGAATCCAATCCTATCCGTTCTTTATAATCTTATCTCAACGACAAATCGTTCTGTCTTACGGTACAGTGGTGCAGGTTTGATTGGTTGCTGATGCGATAGAATGGCCGACAATCCGGCGGGGCAGGGGCTGAGAAGGTCGATGGCGAGGTCGAAGAGGGGACAGCGACCGTACGGCTCCGAGTCCTCGAGCTCGAATGGTTCTGCGCCGAGTGACTTTTACCGTGCGGTTGGGAGGGGAGGCATTGCGCCGCAGGGCGACTATAAGGAGTGGAATTCGAGCGATGATTATAGGTTCCAACCTCTTGCTGAGAATGTGAGTTTTGTCGCAGAGGTGATAGAGGAGCGGTAGCTAATGATGGTGTGTGCAGTATAGCGGCGCCAGCGATATCTCGAATCGATCGACGTGGGCATTAGAAGATGCGCCAGTGATAGAAGATAGAGGAAGTGAGAACGTGGGTGGCTATGGGAAGGTGACGGGGTCGTATAATCGAGGGACCAAAGAGGAACATGCGTATTCGAGACGGGTCCCTTCTGATCCCTACAGCGCGATTGCGTATAGCAGCAGACCTCCCCCCACGGCATATAGCTCGAGTAGGAGTACGCATCATGGGAATCGGGCGACGAGCTACAATTTGGATGATAGCACCAGGTCGACGAGCTACAATGCGAACAGAGGAGGGTATGAGAGTAGCAGCTCTACGAACTCGAGCGCCGTGACGGTGGGAATGGGGATCCACGGACCAGTTCTGTATCGAGCTTTCATAATTACGAAGCAAGAGAATCAGCGAAGGAGGGACAATGGGCCAATCGTTGATATCCAAGTCACGATCATGCGTCTCACATCCGAAGAAGTCCTGGAGAAAGTCGAAAATTTAAGTTTCTCCAACTGGGAATCGGTAGAGGAGATCAGAGAAAGATTACACGCGGATCAGCAAGAACAAATCTCGGAATTCATGCGTAGGTTGGCGATGAGGGAGAGTGATCAAAACTATGAGTGGAGTTTGGCTCAGCTGGAGACGAAAGGAGACGGTGCTCCTGTTGTGCTGTATGTCAAGCGCCATCCGAGAGACGAACCACGATCACCTGCTCCGAGTTCTGTGTTTGAGCCTTTTAGTCCGCCACCAAGACGAGAGGAATATTTCGACCCTCCCAAAGAGTTCATTCCACCTCCTGACGAGCCAGAGCCACCAGAGCCAGACCCCGAACCAGAGACTATACCAGAACCTGAGCCTCAACCGGAAGCTGAACCAGAGCCAGAACCGCAGCCAGAACCGGAACCAGAAATCGAGATAGAGAAACATAGATGTGAACAGTGTGACGACTATCATGAGATCTGCTATTACTGCAATGTATGCGACATAGCATATTGCGCCAGATGCTGGGATCGAGTAGGGCCTCATAAGAGTGGGAAAACTGGTCCGGGCGGGGTACCGCACGAGAAAACAGATCAAAGAGTAGCGCACAGACTTCGCGCTACATTGGAAGCTGCTCCAAGTGACCAAGAGCAAGATGAACTTTTTGGAAGCGATCAGGATACTACCTGGTTTGGTGTTGTCAAAGATGAGGCTGGGGATTCTATCTTCTGTGATTATGGGAGGTATTCGGATATTATTAATGAGATTACGAAGTCTCTGGGACCACGGCCTGGCCATCGCTTTCCCGGGTTGGTGTCTTTTGTTGGTGAGACTGGTAAGTAATCGTTACTGTCGGCGAAATTTGTGGTACTGAATTGAGATCATAGGAGCTGGAAAGAGTACTTTGATCAAGGTCTTGATTGAGCTCAACGAGAAGGGCAAACCGACGCATCAAACACCTGTCGTTGGCTCGATTCGACATCAAGATGTCCCGACTAGTGGAGACGTCCATCTCTACGTTGACCCTAGGACATTCTTATCAGAAGGTCCGATTCTATACGCCGACTGTGAAGGACTTGCTGGTGGAGAGCGGGAGCCGAAAGGAGCAAGATCTACGATGATGAAGCGACTCCATGGCACTGGTCCTAAGCATCAGCGAACGAGCTCTGCTCTCGATAGACTAACCCAGAACATGCCTCATTCGACCGAGAGAGAAATTCTTTGGGCCGATACTCCAGAGAAGCAAACCAGGGAGTTCGCTGTGACTCAATTATATCCCAGGTTACTATATACCTTTTCAGATGTGGTGGTGTTCGTCTTGAAGAATCCTCGGTAAGAGGCATTGTTTGCAAAACCTTCTCATGTGATACTAACTATCAACAGAGTAATCGAAAACGTGATTGAAAGGCTCGTCGACTGGGCTGACGCTGCATTGGAAATGTCTTCCAATCAGCCCGTTTTACCTCATGCCATACTTGTGCTTAATGCTTCTGAGTTAAGTATCGATGCCGAACAATGGAATCCGGTGCATGCAACTGAATGGTTGATGAACGCTGTCAAGGACAGTATTCACATGAACGTCAAGTGCAAGAAACATGCCCAAACATGGCGATCTCGAGGAAAGAGGATTGAAACGGTCGAAGACTTACTCCTTTCTTACTATGCTAGTGTGAAGGTGGTGCGTATACCAGGCATCGGTCGCCCGAACCTAATGCAAACCCAACTCGAGCAACTCTACCAGGAAATTGCTGCTGCTTCGGATCATTCAAAGAAACGAAAGAGAGAGCTTCGGATGCTTTTGGACGCCAAAGAACTTCAGCCATATCTTCAATTTGCGTTTGACCATTTCTCCAAGAATCTTGATCGAGCTTTTGATTTCGTCCAGGCTTCTTTTGTGTACAATCCTATCCCGTCAGACTTCGCGGGAAATATGCTAAAGCTTGCTGTCAATATTATGGAGGCGTGTGGTAATAATCTTAATGGGGAGCAGATCTTCTACGAATTGAGCTTCATGGTTGCTTCATGTATTATGCTGGACTCAACGAGAAGCAAAACTAGAGGTACGGTCCAACTATGCCATCAACTTTCATGGAGAAGACTGACAAAAGTACAAAACAGGATTGGCGAACATGATTTTTCCAGAATATGTCGTACATTGCGACAATGCTCTCGAAGATTTCTGTGATCGCTACTGGCCCTGCGAGTTTGTCCTTCTGATGGGTTCTAGGAGAAATGATGTCTCTGTCGGAAAGTGCGTCAATGTACGAAGTGGTCACGGATCCAAGGGACACCAAAACAAGGATGGTAAAGTGATTGCAGTCGGTTCCTACCAATCGCGATTCACTGCAGAGTCCTACCAAGAGAAGTTCCGCTATCTGGTTTTTGAGGCTCTGGAAAAATTGCTTGCTAAACTTCGTGTACGGATCATGGAAGACTCGCTGCCAGAGGAGAAGATCGCAGCACAGCTCCATCGAGACAGTGTCATGTTGCACTTCTATAAGCACATCGACGATGTGAGGAATAAGAGCTTGGTCAGCCATTCGACTTGTTTCTCGTGTCTGATGAGTCCCCCTCAACATGCACTACCTTGCGGTCACATATTATGCACGCCATGTCTGAGTGCTTATGGTACGCAAGAGAGAGATGCGATTGAGATCAGCTCTTGTCCAATGCATCTCGATACTACGTTTCGTTCTTGGAAGATATTTCTCAAGCCTGAAGCCGCTGGTGTTAGGATACTCACTCTGGATGGGTACGTTTAGCTGTCTTCTACATTCAAACCTATGCTAACAAAATTAGTGGCGGAATTCGAGCCATTGTTGCATTGGAGATTCTTCGCCTCATTGAGCAGACATGGGGCAATCAAATGCGGATCCAAGACTTCTTTGATCTAATCGTGGGCACAAGGTATTTATCCCAATTCCGATCTTAACATTGCAGAGAAGCTGATACTTGCATAGTACTGGAGGCTTAGTCGCACTCGGCCTAGTGTCGATGGACTGGTCCGTTGAGCAGTGCATCAATGAATTCCACCAAATATGCAGCAAATCATTTGCACGTCGCTTCGGCAGCAATATTCCTGGCTACAGCATGATCATGGAAAGTGTTCATCGGAGCAAATACGAGATCCCACCTCTCGAAGACGCCTTGAAGCAAGCATATTCAAAGAATGACTACTTGTTTGGTGGATTCCGGCGTTCGAATTCGAGGATCAAAGTCGGTGTGACAGCGACGACGTCGAGCTCCATCTCGCTGCTCACCAACTATAATCGAGCTCGGATTGACAAACGTAAGTACCGACATCTGTCACATTTATATAAAGCTAAGATTGCAGTGCCATACAACTTTCAGAGACCTGAAAATGCTGCATCTGAGTTGAGGATCTGGGAGGCGTAAGTACGAGTCTTCTCTCAAGCCATCCCGACTAACGCGATACAGAGCACGAGCAGCTTGTGCAACGCCTAAGATCTTCAAGTCATACTCGCACGAGCCAACAGGCCAAGTATATTCAGACGCCTCACTGCATCACAGCAATCCTATCCAAATCGCCGACATGGAACGCAAAACTCTCTGGCCAAATGAGTCAAAGAGCCTTCCCGACTTCCTTCTATCCATTGGCACTGCATACAACCGAAAATCAAGAAAGACACTAATCGAGAAGTCTTCCATCATCGGCGGCCTATTTGGTCAATCCAAGTCATCTTCTTCTGCAAGCGCGGCCATGGACCAAATAAGATCCAGTCTTGCTGCCGAAAAGAGTTGGAAGGAATTCATAGAAGAACTTGGCCTTCCAGAAACAGAAAGGCATCGATATCAGCGTATCAATCCTGAAATACTGGAAGAACTGCCTGCATTGGATGATGTGAATCAATTCAAGAGTCTTCAGAGCATCATTCGGAAACATATGACAGGCGACTTGGCAATTACTAGGGCAGCACTTCGATTACTTGCTACAGCGTTCTACTTTGAGAAGACGGTACCCCTGACCCGACTTCCTGATGGAACATTCTTGTTCAAAGGTAAGAAGCTGCGAAAACTTCTTATAATTGCCTCATATTGATTGCGATATAGGAATGATCAGGTGTCGCCTTCCGAAATCAGCAATGGCAGCCTTTGGTCGAGTACTACATCGTTTCGCAGAAAGTCCAGACTCGGATGGATTATATTTTATCGTGCGAGACCGCGCAACACCGCAAAATTCACAGATGATGTACATGCCACCAGATGCTATCTCGGACTTGATGTACAAGTCACAGTGGCGCATGGGATTAGTTGAGATCAAGATGCCCAGTCTTGTTGCTGTGACTGAGTTTATACTGGTTCTGAAACACGGCGAGGAATACCCGATTAGTGGTTTTCCGAGGAGATTACAGGAGGATGACACCTTGACCCGTACGTCGTCTTCTTCATATGCCGTATTATTTCTGACATGTTTCACAGTATCGAAATCCATAAGCGACGGAAACAATCGATGGCGAGATCGAACAACAGACAAAGTAGCTGAACGAAAGAAATGGATCCAGTCCTCGCAAGTCCCCCCTGCTGGCCTCCGCAGAATGAAGTCACTTTCTGGCTACGGCTCATCAGACTACGTTGTGGGCCAAGCTCCTCCAGTCGGCATACCGGAATTGGGCGAGACTCAGTCATCATCCTACAGGTCTCTATCGAACTCAATAAGATCACCAGTCGAGCTGCCAGCCTCAGATATGGCGTATCTAGTTGAACTACCAACGAGCAATTATTCCAGAGATCTACCTGCCCAGTCTCCACTCTCAGCAGGATCTCCTCCTCCTGTGGGAATTCCTGAACCCGGTACTCCTTACCGCCCATATGAACCTCCCTATCCGGACGAACCACCGGCAACTTGGTTCCCTCCAGTTGATATCGAGCGGCCAGGTCGACCCAATCCTCTCGATCACCTATCATACGACTTACCTTTATCCGCTCAACCTTCCCCACCACTAGAAGCACCGGTACGTGCCGACACATTCGATTACAACCAAGTTCGCGCAGCAGTCGAGCGAGATGCCCAGAGACCCTCGGTCAAGTCTCCAACTATCAGAATCGATGAACCAGATTCTGACAATGAGCCTGACACGAGAAGGGATTCTTTACCATCAGCATCGCCGCTTGATGGATTGATTTCGAGATTATCGATTCAGGACAGGATTAATGCTAATGATGAGTTTCTGAAGAAGAGAGAAGCAGCCAGAGAGATGTTTAGAAAGAAGATGGTCGCGGTGGATGACTTGTATGGAATTCCGATGGTGTGGGATGATGGGAGTGTTGGGGGTGAGAGGGACCGTGGGTATAGAGCCTATAGAGCGAGGGTGGAGGATGAGGAAGAGGAGGATCTTTACGGTGCTTGATTTCTTTGAACTATGCGTGTATGATACCTTGTGGGACAGGCACATCTTTTTTGGGCTCGGATCATGGGCGGTGGACAGAGCGTCATTGCATTCCAACAGGAGTTCCGTAATACTTTTACATACGAAGAATGTGAAATTTAATGTTGGCATCACACAATGAGGTCAAGATGCCAGAAAACCAGAATGTCCCAGGACTTGCTGGACAACCTTATAATTCAAAGTGAGTTTCGTATAATTGATAACCATCCTTTTTGATGCTACTGTTCGCAAACCAAGAAACATCCCCAACTCCAGTCACCATAATCGAACGCATAAAACATAATTTCCTTAAAGATCATCAAAACCTGCCTGTCTATGGTTCGCGATACTCAATACCCCTATACTGCCGATCTTAAGCGAAGCCCCTGTGGAGTAACCAGGGATCATCTCTGCACAGACGCCGCCAACGCACACCCTCTCTGTTTACATATGACGCACGACGCGTTTCCCCCGACGCGCTCGCAGCCTTACGAGGGATTGATGAACAGGATTCTGAGCTTTTGCCGGTGAGTGAATAGGTGCCTTTTGTTGATGGGTATGTCATAGGGTGGATGAAGCATGAATGATCGTCGATCTCTTCTCGCGTTTTCACATGTGTTCTAGGTAGATATCTGCCTGCAACTTTTCAAAGTCCAATCATTTCTCGTCTTACTGCACTACTATATCAAACTCTAAATTCGTCGTTATTGGTTATAAAAGTGTTTCATAAGGAACAGCAGATATCGTATCGGTTACTGCGTTCCCTGTCCTGTTCGTCATTTCTGACTCCGAGGCGATGATCGTAATCCTGCTTTCGATGGGGCATCTGAGGAGCTCACGGTAGGTGGTTATGACATCAGAGTAGGCTCAAGATGTTATCTTGGGTTGCAGATGGGATATAAATCAGCCTCTTTTTTCACGTCCGAAACTTTTTTTCTTCTTTCAAAAATCTCACTATCAAAACACCCGACTTCAACACAATCACCTCAATACAAATCTTCACCTCTACTCGTTATTTTCCAAACATTCACAATGGCAACCACCATCTCCACCAACCCAGGCAACTTCGCCAACCGCCCCACCGAAGAAGTGCGCGAGATAGCCCACAAAGGCGGTCTCGCTGCTCACGGCGTCGTCGAAGAAGAGCCAGTCGTCAGCGGCAATCCAGGCAACTTCGCCAATCGCCCAACAGAAGAGGTGCAGGAGATTGCGAGGAAGGGCGGGCTTGCTGCAGCGGAGGAGACTCCTGTTGTGGTGGATATTCCGGAGGTGAGGAAGACGAGGAGCAGTGTGACGACGAGGTTGGATGAGCAGATGGCTGAGGGGTTGTGAGTTGGAAGTCAAGATGTGGGGGGAAGGGGGGCGCAAGTGGTGTTTTCTTCGAGTTTGGTGGTGTTTGTGTTGGTGTGGTGTAATTCGGGGTACTTGCTCGTTCGGACTAGGTTGTAAATGTATTATGAGTGTTCAAAAGTTTTATGTTACTTGACGGACCATCGAGAAGTAATTATGCAATGCTATACTCCATCGCATAGTATGATTGGTTTAGACTAGCCCTCCAGTTGAACAGCAATCCATCAAATGTTCGTTCTTTCGTTCATACACAACGTTAAGCGAAAACTTCATGAGGAGGTATTCGTGGTGCTACCGAGACCAAATTCAAGAGCTGGGGTGGAACATTGAGGCTCTTCGAATGGCACTGCCACCACTGAGATGACCTAGGAAACTATGAGGGCCATACGTATCTGATGCTTTTACTCGTTGATGTTTCTCCGCAGTGTTGGAAGCCTGGAGCCTCGGGGCCACATTATCTGACGACGGTTGAATGTCTTTCATTTTGGGTGAAGTCTTCCTGAAATTGGACTCTAAAGTTCTCTTTTTGCAGCCACATAGAAACCACGTGTGGAAAAAATGGACCAGCCTCGGTAGAAGAATTCACTAGTCGTGTCTTTCGTTTCCTAAATAGTCTTTCTATATACGCCTTATGTCTTAGCCAGGCTGTTCACCGCACATTTTCGTTCCTTCTGCATCGTGAAATGCTATACTTCCGTTCAAGTCTACCAAGATGGCATTCGAGGCAAGCTCGAGTATCGATGCAAATAATAATGCTTCTTGTTTACAATTTCAACAGGTCGTGCCATAGCACGATTCGCTTCATCCTCCCAGCACCAATTCTGTCGATACTTCAGTCAACTCCAAGCATTGATGGAGCAAACGGGATTTTTTGTGAGAAGATATCACCACAATGCCGATACTTTGCAGTAAGGCTGAGAACATTCAAATGAGTCCGGGATTCTCCGTTGCCAAACGACATCTCAGTTTCTCGTATGAAAGTCAAGAGGCGCAGTATGTCTATATAACATCTCACCATTTCCCCGCCGGGTGTTTCTTCTTGTCCACATCCAATCTCTGTTTTGGGTTTGGATATTTTCAAGATGAAATTCCTTGTCATTGCTACGGTAGTGACCTTCTTTTCCCCAGCTTTATCTGCTCCCGCATCAAATTATGTTGTCCATCAGAAGCGGCAGATTGGAGACTCGAACTGGGCCCCGAGTGACATCAAGCTCGATGGCAGAATGTTGCTGCCTATCTCGATTGGGTTGAGTCAGCGAAATCTTGACAAAACTCACGATTTTCTCATGGGTGTCTCAGATCCAGACAGTCCTGATTACGCAAAACATTGGACAGTAGATCAGGTAAAAGAATTACCTCTTAACGTTGTGTCCATGCTGATAAGATAGGTTACCGACGCATTTGCTCCATCAAGGGAAACAATCAATGGAGTAAAGCAATGGCTTGCAAATCACGGCATTAGTGAGAGCCGTATCGAAATATCGAAAAGCTCTAGCTGGATCATGTTCAATTCTACAATCGAAGAGGCTGAAACGTTAATGCAAACAAAATACCAAGTAAGCCGTTAATCCCGGGAAGTTTTCGTGGTTAATGTTCCCCAGGTGTATGAACATCCGAAAACAAAAAAGCCTCACGTTGCTTGCGAGGAATACAGCGTCCCCATTGAAATCAAGGAATACATTGATTTCATCACGCCAACTATTGGTTTTGATGCGTACCTCACCAATCCGGAAAAAGTTCGCACCCACATGAAACGCAGCGATGGATCTTACCCTCAACGAGCTCCTTCACCGAAACGAGATGGAGCGGGCGGACAGCCCCAAAACGGAGCTAAGCCTGGCCCTAGTGTTGTACAGATCAACGACACTACACCAAAGCCCGGAGTTGTTGGTGGCGCGAAGTTTGGGACTCTTCCAATTCCTCATGGATCGTCGCCAGATGTGAGCGCTAGTGCTTTATCATACTGCAGTTCATGGATCAGTCCTGATTGTTTGAGAGCCTTGTATGGCTTTCCTATTGGTTCAGTTGCCAAGTAAGACCCATGGCCTTTTCGATGTTCATACTAACATATTTAGATCCTCGTTTGGCGTCTATGAAGATGGGGCACAGTCGTATCTTCAAAGCGATTTGAATGGATTCTATGCAGGTCTGGCAATCAACGTACCTCTAGGCACCCCACCGATTTTCGGCTCCATTGACGGCGGAGTCGCAAACGTATACGACCCAAATAACAATCTTGAAGCCAACCTCGACCTTCAATATGCTATAGCGCTAGGTACCATGATCCTTACCCTAAGCCTCGCTTCTCTTATCTTCACCGCTGACTGTTTTTCAAGTTTGGCCTCAAAAGGTCACTGTATACCAGACTGGAGACAGGATTGAGGGAGGTTCTTTCAATAACTTCCTAGACGCCATCGACGGTAGCTATTGCACCTACGGCGGTGGAGATCTCAAGGGATAGTAAGAGCTCTAGGCCCACACAGCCCACCGAAATACCTGCTGACAGCTCAAGCGACTCTATTTACCCCGATCCAAGTGCAGGTGGATACAAAGGCGCCAAGAATTGTGGAGGCTTTGCCCCAACAGCAGTCATTAGCGTATCTTATGGAGGTCCAGAGGCGATTTATCCTGCTGCATACATGGAGCGACAGTGTACCGAGTAGGATAATCCTGCCAAAAGAGATGAGGACATGCTGACTGAACCCCTTTAGATATGCGAAACTTGGTCTCATGGGTGTCACCATGGTTTACAGCAGCGGTGATAATGGAGTGGCTAGTCATGGCGATCAATGTTGTTACTACAACGACTGCTATGGAGGCTACATGAATCAGCCTGGTACTGGAGGAGGATTTAGTCCTCAATTCCCGGTCACTGTAAGGATACTTCTCAAGTTCACTCATATCCAACCACTCTATCCACCTCACATCATTCGTGGTCGATGTTCCCAATCAATTCTTGGTCATGTTCTAACGTGCTCATCCAGTGCCCTTATATCACCGCTGTGGGTGCAACCCAGATTGTCCCAGGTGCATCTGTCACTTCCCCGGAAATAGCGTGCGAGACAGTCATTCACTCTGGCGGAGGTTTTAGCAATTACTTTGCAATCCCAAGCTACCAGACCTCCGCAGTCGGGACGTACTTCAAGAAGCACCCACCACCATACTCTTATCTCTAGTGAGCATCCTCCTTTTCAATTCCTAATATCTGGTACCCTGCTGACGCCCCCGCAGCTACAACAACTCAGGAAAATCTCGCGGCTACCCAGATATTGCCGCAAACGGTGCCAACTACATGTGTGCCATCGACGGATATTGGCAAGAGCTCTATGGCACATCAGCTTCAGCGCCAACAGTAGGTTCCATCATCACACTGATCAACGAGCAGCGTGCTCTTGCTGGAAAGAAGTCAGTGGGTTTCATAAACCCAGTTCTGTACGCCAATCCGAGCGCCATGAATGATATTACGTCGGGAAATAATCCTGGTTGCCTTACAAATGGCTTTTCGGCCGTTGCGGGGTGGGATCCTGTTACCGGGCTGGGAACTCCGAATTATCCCAAGTTATTGAAGGCTTTTATGGCACTGCCTTAAGCGATGGGCGAGAGATTGAGGGTTCGGCTTGTTAGAACGTGTCTTCGAAAGCAGTCTCAAGTTATGAGCACGAGTAGGAGATGATAATGAAAATGAAAATGAACTTGTTATTGTTCTTTAAGGTTGTCGCCCATTTGTCCTTTTTGTGTTCATCTCTTGCTCGGCTACTTCCCAATAGGTGGCTCTGTAGCTTGAGAAGTAATATTCACCAGATCCAACATTAGTTCGCCGGGACACAGCTTTCTCACACGTGATAAATTTCTCACTTGCTTGGACCGTCTTTCTGGCGCTCTATGAGTATGAGGGGCATCCGGTAGGGGACTGTATCTCTTCGTCATTGTGTAGATAAGGCGTCTCGATAATTTACCTATCCCGATTTATGCAGCACTCTATTCAGGGGTGAAGTTAAGCTTAGCGAGAGCTCGGCTAACGCTTTTTCTCGATTTCTGAGATGATAATTCGTTCTCCTTGTCCGTGGAGAGACGGACATTGGAAATCAATACTCGAAGTACTGAGTGCTTTCCTGAGTCGAAATCTCTGGTACAGCATTTCTATCGACGCAATGGCTTCGACGACATCATTGTATGCCCAATCGTCGGTCTTCAGAGTCCCCAAGAAGCCCGCTCTGCCATAGGTGACAAGAATGTTTGCAGCGTCTACAACTAAATTAAACAAAGGTGTCTTTGTTATAACCTCATAGCTTCAAACGCCTGTTTTCCCGCCTGCTGCTTTTAAGATCACCTGGAGAGCATCATCCTTTATCGCAGTAGCATGATCAAGAGGAGTCTTTCCGAAAGCATCGACAGCGTTCACTTCTGCACCCTTGCTCAATAGCAATTTCACCACAGTAGCTTGACCGTTCAGCACAGCCATATGGAGAGGTGTTCCTCGACGAAGCTTATCGGCAGCTCTCACATTCACATCAATGCCCCCCTCGAGCAACATCTGCATGATCTTATAGTTACTGCAGATGGCGGCAAGATATACAGGTCTCAGCCCGTCATCGAAAATAGCTTCTCGCTCAGCACCAGCTTCTAACAGCATACGCACACTTTTCTCGCGAGCATGGTGTATTGCATGTCTGAGAGGCGTTCGCTGAGAGGTACCCCTGGCATTTGGATTGGAGCCCACGCTGAGGAGATACTCCACTTCGCCGTCGTTGCCCATGTCGGAAGCTTTAAGGAGTGGAGTCCATCCGAGCGGATGGAAAGTTGGGTTGACATCCGCCCCGTGCTGGATAAGAAGTTTCGTGGTCTCAATTCCACGGTCGTTGCGGCCCGCTAGCGAGCAATAGAGGACATCCACTGAATCCGCTCTTGTGTTTGCTGTTCGGATTTGCTCCTCTTTCTAGGAGAATCCTGACCGCTTCGGTGTGGCATTCCACACATAAGAGGAGTGTAATCTCCGTTGTTGACACCCTCAATTGCAGCGCCATTGTCGAGAAGTACAGTGATAGATGTGGCTTTCCCTCGTCGGGCAGGTAAGATGAGTGGTGAATCTTTCGTGGCATCCGTGCAAGCAATTTCGATATTTGGAGCTTTCTTTGCTAAAAAGTCTAGCACATCACTTCCTCCTCTCGCTGCTCCTGTATGTAGTGGCATCATGCCTCATGCATCATATTTCTCTATTGAATGTCCCTTGCTGACCAGGTACTTGACTTTAGCTAGGTCACCCTAGCGTGCAGCAACATGTAGCGGGCTTTCACCCTCCTCTTAAGACAGGTCTGTGGGCCTGTTAGAATTTTCCTCGCAGGACCACTGGTATCGCAGCCGATTGGGGAGGTCGCTGTCAACGTTGAGATTACCGTGTCGAAGTAACAACGTCACTTTCTCCTCATGATGTTCACCAGGAAATCCAATAACGGCAGCAAAATTTACCGCAAGGTCCATGCCATGATATGATGCCGTGCCAGCTGTTTCGATGATTAAGCCCGGTCTTGCCCATTCTTTGCTAAAAGTCGCAAATGTGTTGAACGAGAGTATGTAGCCACGGCCATTACCAATCATTGTCTTTACAGCTTTGAGGATGTCTGGCTCTTCGTTGGGCCCATTGATACACTGCAAAGTTGGGTTTGTATCGCATTCAACTTCGAGATCTAGCCCAACCTTGCCGTATCTCGGTCTGGTGGTGCTAAGAACTTTTTGATCTCCAGAATGTACCAATCTCCCCGGATACCTCCCTCTTTCCACCGAAGATGTTCGCTGCCAATACCTTCTAGGTTTGTGAGATAAGGGGGCGCCCATCCCGGATTGAGTGTCCTCGTTGATAGCTGTCCTAGCTAGATATTCCAAAGTCTCATCAAGGTCAAAACAACTGCACTCTACTGATCCGGTCAAGGTGGAGAATGGTCCATTCAGAGATTAGAAAAGTAAACCAATCCACAGTAAAGAAGAGCACCCTCTAAAACGGCCAAGAATTCCAAAAGTCCCAGAAACTCCCATTGTCTAAAACAGAAACCCAGAACTCAACCCAGGAAGAAAGCACGTCCCACTCAAAGACAAGCAGCAAGCCTTACTGGCCCGACAATCAAGGCCCCTGCTCGTTGCCAAAAACCGGGCTACGAGAGGTGGGTGTGACCCCATCTTTTTGCCTCTCTCATCTGGGAGCATTCGATGTCCTTTAATCGCAACTAAATTTCAATCGAAATCAATCCAAAAGTCTCAGTCCCCAAAAAGCTCCAAAAAAAAACAGAATGTCCCCACGAAAGACGACGACCCAGACGGCAACGAATCCTCCTCATCCTCGATCTCCTCCTCCTCCTCTTCTTCTTCGTCTTCGATGTCTGGCGGAAGAATGCCGTCGAAAGACAAGTCAAGATCGAGGTCTGGATATATAAGTGAAGGAGAAAAGGAAGAAGAAAGAGTGGAAAGAGAGCTTCGCTTCCCGATTGCCCGAAGCCAAAATACGAGTTTAATAATTTTAATAATTTTAATAATTTTAATAATTTTAATAATTTTAATAATTTTAATAATTTTAATCATTTTAATCATTTTAATCATTTTAATCATTTTAATCATTTTAATCATTTTAATCATTTTAATAATTTTAATCATTTTAATCATTTTTGTCAGGGGTTGAACCCCATACTGCTTCGGCTACGCCTCGCTTAAGCACCAGCCTCCTTATTTTCTTTACGAGTTGCAATCTCCGATCTAAGACTTTAATCTTATGGTAATTAGCTTATGCCGAGGCTTCTA